>NW_026731939.1:125000-270294 GCF_028476545.2 Physella acuta | reverse complement strand
GACGGTTCATAATATAAATTATCCTTTTTTTTCAAGTGCATTAACCACCTTAACGATGTTGCTTTCACCCTACGCTTTTGACCATATTTTTTAACCTTGCATTTTGAAAACTTATTTTTAACACATATTTCCGATTTTGCACTTCGGCATCTGAAAAAATAGAAGAAATGGATTTAAAAAAAAAATGCCCTGTTAAGTTAAATCTAATTATATAGAAGAATTCAGATTCGCATTTTAAAAAATACATTATGTAACCATTTTTAGGAGGTTTGTTAAAGGGAGGTTTTAGTTTGGGAGGCTCTTGTTTTGTTGTTGAGGAATAGGTTTTGTTGGGGAGGGTGAGGCTCTGTTGGGGAGGGTGAGGTTCTGTTAGGAGGTCTAAGGTTGGTGTAATGATAATGAGGGTCAGATGATGATGGGTATGAGGAGCAGTGGCGTAGGCAGGGGGGAGGTTAGGGGGGTCATAACCTCCCCCATAGACCCCTCAGTATATATATAAAGTATGAGGGGGGTTGTAAATCGAAAGTTTGAGGGGGGGGGGTGTGCAAATCGAAAGTTTGAGGGGGGGGGGCGGGGTTGCAAATCAAAAGCTTGAGGGGGTGTGGTGCAAATCGAAAGTTTGTCCCCGGGTAAAAACTTGAACCATCCCCACCCCCCCCCCCCCCCCATGAGACGATCCTGGCTACGCTACTGATGGGGAGGTTTTGTTGGGGAGGGTGAGGTTTCTGTTAGGGAGTATTAGGTTTTGTTAAGGAGGGTCAGATAATGATGGGGAGTGTCATGTTCTCTAAAACAACAATATTCAAGCAAAGCTCTCAAACTATTTCTATACTGTTCACTTACTACTTCAGAGAAAAGAACCACAAGAATTTGCTTCTAGAGCCACATGAAATTGCTTAAAGAGCCACAATGATATATATATATATATATATATATATATTATATATATATATATATATATATATAATATATATATATATATATATATATATATATATATATACGGGTCCTTTAACCTGCAGAGTAAGCTTCTGCCTGCCCAAGTACAACAGTACTGAATGATATTTCATTACATCCATAAAATTTTTGCTCCCCCTCCTCCCCCCCCCCCCCCCACATTTCCGTTCTTATTTTTCGACTATTTTTTTCTTTTCAAGTTTCAACTGGTCATTTCATCCGTCATCGCTGTCAGCATTACTCCAGCCGTCCCATTTTGACGTCTGCCCAAGACAAACGATCGGTTGTTCACACTCGTGCTGTCCTCTCTGTGTGGTGTTGACAGGTGTTCGAGAACCTTCCGATCACATTATTCTCTCATTAAATCCTTCTCTTAACTATGCAAATAATTTACTTAATATTTAAACCCGACTTTAACCCTGAATGTATCGATAATCATTTCTTAAGTTAAACTTAACTTTATTATTACTAATCATCGTGCATATTTCTGAAAACAAATACATGTAATTCTACATAATAAAACGGTATTTCCCATTATCAACACCTACGTAGTTCATCTAAACCCATCCCTAACTAACCTAACCACAAAAATATTACAAATGCTTATCGTAACTCTAAAACTTTTTTCTAACCCCCTTACGTCATTGAAGGGAAATAACCGAACCATTTTTGGACCAAAAATTTTGAAAATATCGTAATTTTAGACCGAGGATAAATTTTCTTTGCAGGTGGGTGAAGTTTCCCTATAAAATACAGGTGTTTTTAAAAATGTTTTTGTTTTTCAGCTTGGTTGAAAAATGTTTAACAAAACACAATTCAAAGCGTCCAATAACAGGTAACATCAACATAAATGTCGCTAAATGTCTAATAATATATGTCCAGATGTCCATCATACATTATTCGGATTAAAAAAAAACCGTAAAACCGAAGACTAGTTTTATCGCGGCTTAAAAGTTTAAGACCTTCCAAAATTACGGTCATAGAGACCCAAACTTTTTTTAAACAGGGAGATTAAAAAAAAAGTAGGTACATAGTACATCTACCCCAGCAATGCCTATGAATGTCCCTCGATTGTTAGACTTACACACACTGTGTCAGCCTTAGTCCTACACAATGATTATATATACACCCGGATTGAAGGCATTGAAAAAAAAATGTATACAAACGCACCGAGCCAAATTCCCGCATACAAATCGCCCATTCAAAGCCAGTCGACCGTAACATCCTATGACCCAAAAATGGCAAAGCTGAATTTGTGATTAAAAAAGGGGAGCTAACTATAACGAAATCTTACCCTTCTTGAATAGACGGTGTATGAATTTTGACGCAAGGGGTGGTAAAAAAACAACAACAGGGGACTACTTTTTTTTACGCGGCAAAGTGACGTATTCACCTTGAAGTTCACGGGCTATAAATACACCGCGTAGTTCGGTGACGTGGTGTTTTTGATTACGATTTTAATCTTCTGATGACGTCGAAGTCAGTGGCTTGTTGACAGGGTTAATGATATGTCTACGGAATGCGGTGACATCATGATGTTTATGTTTTTTTTTGTGACGCGTGTCACATTATGTCGTCATTAGCCTAACACACAAATTTTATGAATGGAAAATTAAAGAACGTTAACCTATGAGTCAAATGAAATATGAGGTAATTTTTTTTTTTGTGACGAGTGTTGTTAAGGAAAGTTTAAATGAAAAACCACGTGATAGGTCTAGGTCTTATACCTAGATAAGTCTGTAACTTTATTAAGTGAGGGGGTGGAATATAAATGACGTCACACATCTAGGGGATATAGTTGGGGGAGGGGGGAGGATCGGTCTTCTGTTAAGACTTGTGGGGCAGCATTCAGTATATTTAAATGAAACAAACATGATAATTCTTTGAGGGTTTGGTGTGTAAGGTTTTTTTAATAGGGACGGTAGAGGAGGGGTATAGAACTGGCTAAAATTGTGTAGGCCTAACGTATTTATTAGGTGAACTCCCCCCCCCCCCCTTTCTCCACCCCCATACTTCGATTATTTATTTTACTAAAATTGCATTTAGGATGTGGACGTTTCAAGAAAATATATAGGCCTATCGTACTTTAGTTGTGACACTCGTACACACTGTACCAAAGACATTAAACGTCCCTTATGGGGAATATATTTCGCCAGCGTTTTTTTTTTTTTTTTTTTTGCCACTTTCTTGTGCTGAGAGAAAAGAGCATTTGGGATGTTATTTTTAATCAAGAGCCGAATGTGGCTAAGGGGCCGCAGGCTATGAGAGCTAGCCGGAGACACAATTTATAGAGAGCTGCCCGGAGTCATAATTTACTGAGAGCTGGCCGGAGTCATAATTTGCTGAGAGCTGGCCGGAGTCATAATTTACTGAGAGCTAGACGGAGTCATAATATTTGCTGAGAGCTAGCCGGAGTCATAATTTACGGAGAGCTAGCCGGAGTCATAATTTGCTGAGAGCTGGCCGGAGTCATAATTTACGGAGAGCTAGCCGGAGTCATAATATTTGCTGAGAGCTAACCGGAGTCATAATTTACGGAGAGCTAGCCGGAGTCATAATTTACGGAGAGCTAACCGGAGCCAATTGTCAAAGGAATACATAGTAGAGTTAAACACCTCTCTTATGACACCTCTCTCACCTGAGTTATACACCTCTCTTATGACACCTCTCTCACCTGAGTTATCCACCTCTCTCTAATGCCAGCCGTGTGCGTCAAACAACGATAACAGTTTTGTTGTTGTTTTTTTACATCGTAGTTGCGCCCCTTTATTAAAAAAAAGAGAGACAAGCATGAATGAAATTCTAATGGCGACTAGGATTTGAATACTAGCAAAACAACCTGGTTGACAGGAGTGGGCTAGACAAAATCCATGGGCGTCAACTGTATAGGTCAAAAAAGGGAGGGGGGGCAAGTGTTAACGCCCAAAATGACTAAACGGCTAATTAGTATTGATAGGGGTAAAATGAAATCAAAGAAATGAAATGTAAAATTAGTTAACTATCATGACTTATTCTTTTTAAATCCACTAGTTGTTTTAGAATAGTAACTGCTTTTCCATTTAAGACGCGTGAACAACAGAGTAGCTTCCCTTGCTCAAACAATACTGCTTGGAGTGATTAAAAATGATGTGTTGACAATTTGCGAAAGTAAAATCCGCCTTAGCGATATTCGAATACCATGTTCAGCGTATAGAACAGTGGTTCTCAAAATTTTTTGGAGGTACCGAACCCCACCAGTTTTATATTCGCGTTCACCGAACCCTTCTTATAATCAGAGTTTCTTCCAGGCATCTCTTCGGGGGGGCCACCCCCCGAAAAATTTTTACCGCCCCCCCCCCCGAACGAAATGAAATTTATATAATTTATATAGAAAATATATACTTTTAACAGTGTCCGCCCCCCCCGAAGAAAGTCTACCGCCCCCCCCCCGAAAATTTCAAGTGCCCCCCCGGAGAAAAAAGTCTGGAAGAAACACTGCTTATAATAGTTTTAATCGTCTGCACTGACAAAATCCGATCGTGAATATTATGTGTCAGAGGTATTCTTGACCTAGACGAACCCCTGAGACTGGGGTTACCGAAACCCTGGGGTTCGATGGAACCCAGGTTAAGAACCATTGATACAGAGTAACGATACTCTAGTGTTATTGTTAGCCCCCCCCCCCTCTACCTTAGAAGTAACAAATCCTACAAAATGTTGGACTGCTCGTTGCTTTGACCTACACACGGTTTATGTCAAAGAAGTCACAAAAAACTTATCGTTAAGTAAAAAAAAAAATTCCTCTTGTGATCTAGCGATCTATTGGATAGATGAAGTAGAGTTAATGTTTCTTGACCTCGTGATGTGAAGGGATAGTGTGGTCAGCACTATGAACAGCCGGCCAGAGGCGCAGCGAGGGGGGGGGGGAGAGAGCGGGGGGGGGGACATATGTTCCCGGGCGCTGACCTTAGGGGGGGGGGGGGGCGCCAAAATGGGTTGGAAAAACAAATTGACAGTTTGAGGGGGAGGGGGTGCAAATGAAAAGTTCGAGGGCGGGTACAAATTGAAAGTTTGTCCCCGGGCGCCGGGAAGGGTCGCTACGCCACTGCAGCCGGCAGCTGCTGGGTGGAATGAAGAGACGTCCTACAGTAACCATTCAGAGTCGAGATCTGAACTCCGGACTTTCGGGCTAGTAACCAAACGTTTAACCATTAGACCAAATCGTAGATTAAAAAAAAAGATTTAAAAGATTTAAAGAATACCAATCAAAGTAAAAGATGAAAGTCATTTGATGAACCTGATTTTTTTTTGAAGTACCATTTTTAGCAGTATTACTGTACAATACAAATGTTAGGAGAAATCTACAACAAGACTTGAACACGAAACGTGACATAATTTTTATATCAGACGTGACAACCAAACGGGACATTATATTCTATCAAACGTGACCGTTCAATGTGATACAAATTAATATCAAACGTGAACATTAAACGTGACACAACCTTCCCTTAAACGTGACAATCAAATGTGACATTATCTTCTATCAGACGTGACCATTCAAAGTGACACAACAGTCTATTAAACGTGACCATTCAACGTGACACCTTCTACCAGACGTGATCATTCTACGTGACACAACACTTTACAAAAACGTGACCATCAAACGTGACAGATACAATCTTCTACCAACTTCCACCATGAAACAAAGGTCCACCTTTAGACACGTGTAAAGATTTCAGTTTTTAAGTGTATCGTCTGCTGTCCCTAGGTCTTCTAGGTCCCTAGGTCTCTAGGTCCATAGGTCTCTAGGTCCCTAGGTCTCTAGGTCACGTGTCTGAACATGATGGCTGCACATTTGGTTTCCCTGCATAGCGTGTCTGTCACGGAATTGTGCAGAAGTGTGCTGTGAAATTATAAATGAAATTATTAGCGGTTAAAGTTTTTTTTTTACATGCTTTTCTTTTCTTAAGAAGCAATGTCTGTCTGTATGTGTGTCTGTGGTTTGTTGGTTTGTGTAGTGGCGTCAAAAGGTCGGGTGTCACCTAAGCGGTAGCTGAAGTAATTTAATTTTTTAAACTCACTTTCTTGTTATTCTTTGATCTCACTTACTTGCTAGTTTTTTATCTGAATTACTTGATTGCACTTACTAATTAGTCTTTAATTGCATTTTTTTGTTAGTCTCTTAACTCGCTTTTCTTTATTCTTTGAAATCGCTCACTTGATAGTCTTTGATATTGCTTACTTATTAGTCATCGAAGTCTCGTTTTTGTTAGTCTTAGACTTGTCTTGTTAGTCTTTGACTTCACTTGTTAGTTTTTGACTTCACTAGTTAGTCTTTGACTTCAGTAGTTAGACTTTGATTTCACTAGTTAGACTTTGATTTTACTAATTAGTCTTTGATTTCACTAGTTAGTATCTGAACTAAGTGACTTCTTTCTACCGCCTTCTTCTGTAGACGACTGTACGTTAGTCTCAAATGCTCACACGAAACAAAATGTAAGAATCTTTGAGTTTAAAAAAAAACGTACCAGGCTAGCAGACGATGATGGTTCTTGTGTGCTGATCTTTGGAGGATAATCCGATAAGAGGAGGGTGGAACCCGGGGTCATCGAGGCCATGGTGTGACGTGTGCCTATCTACACCTGCTCAAAAACATCGAGATGTCTCACCTGTAATTAATCAAATGGTTTTGACATCTCACTGAATAGGTAGATGTATGAGGGTGGGGGGCGGGTTGGGGTAGGGTGGGGTCAGGGGTGGGGTAGTTAGGGGAATATTTAAAGTGTATGTTATATGGGGGTTGGGTTGAAGGGTATGTGTGTGTGTGGGGGGGGGGGGGGGATGCAGGGTATAAGGGACACGGTTACGGTAGTGAATGTTGGGGGGGGGGGCGTAACCAGAAGATTAGGGAAAACAACCAGTGTGTCATTTAGCCCCAGGGTGATGTCACACAGCTGACCCACACTTGTAAACTGTGTCTTAATTACAGCCAGGACGGTTTAATGATGGTCAGTTGTCAATCAGAGCCTCAGGCCTGTTTAGCCTAATCAACAAGCTCAGGGGGACTGGAGAAAAAAATAATCGTCTACGTCATAGGTCAGTGAGGTTATTGGGTTGAGTCAAGTCCAAACAGGAAAAATCTACACTGCGGTCGTGGTTGGATTTTCTCTATTAGATGGGTTGCTGTCCTCAGATGGATTGCTGTCCCCAGTCCCCAGATGGGTTGCTGTCCCCAGATGGGTTGCTGTCCCCAGTCCCCAGATGGGTTGCTGTCCCCAGTCCCCAGATGGGTTGCTGTCCCCAGTCCCCAGATGGGTTGGTATCCCCAGATGGGTTGCTGTCCCCAGATGGGTTGCTGTCCCCAGATGGGTTGCTGTCCCCAGTCCCCAGATGGGTTGCTGTCCCCAGATGGGTTGCTGTCCCCAGATGGGTTGGTATCTCCAGATGGGTTGGTATCCCCAGATGGGTTGGTATCTCCAGATGGGTTGGTATCCCCAGATGGGTTGTTATCCTCAGATGGGTTGCTGTCCTCAGATGGGTTGGTATCCCCAGATGGGTTGGTATCCCCAGATGGGTTGGTATCCCCAGATGGGTTGGTATCCCCAGATGGGTTGGTATCCCCAGATGGGTTGGTATCCCCAGATGGGTTGGTATCCCCAGATGGGTTGGTATCCCCAGATGGGTTGGTATCCCCAGATGGGTTGGTATCCCCAGATGTGTTGGTATCTCCAGATGGTTTGGTATCTCCAGATGGGTTGGTATCCCCAGATTGGTTGGTATCCCCAGATGGGTTGGTATCCCCAGATGGGTTGCTGTCTCCAGATGGGTTGGTATCCCCAGATGGGTTGCTGTCTCCAGCTGACGGGCCTCATCTCCCCAGGGTCCGAACTCAAAACTTTTGGAATCAACAATCATACGCTATCCCTCCCAACATTTAACCCCCCCCCCAAAGGGAACAGTTAGAGAGAATAGCACCCCAAGAAAGATAGGTTGCCTTAGGGGAGGGAGAAACTAGCTCAAAACTGAAAACTGAGCTCTTAGGTAGACTCTTGAAAGCTTCCACGTCTTCGTGTTAAGATTATATTATATATATATATATATATATATATATATTATATATATATATATATATATATATATATATATATATATATATATATATATATATATTCTTCAGAATTAAGAACCTACTAATCACTTGTCCGTGAGGCTATCATTGAATCTTTCCCACCCTCAGACACCCCATTTTTTCTTCTACATCTTCGCCTCCCGACATCTTTACTGCCCCCCCCCTCCCCCCCCACCCCCCATTCCCGGGCTACAGGTGTAAAAAGAAATGCCAGGCCCCCCTCATCCACCGTGGGCAGGTGTAGACTGTGGCATCGGTGGAATGTTCGCGAAGATAATTTGGCGGTCTCGGAAAGTATTTCCCGTTGTTTGGTTTTTTTTTTTGGCCTTTTCGTTTTTTGTTTTGTTTCTTTTCCTGCTCGGGTTTTTTTAATTGCACGAGCTCGTGCCGTGGGAAGCGAGTGATGAGTTAAGCTCCGTTCGCACGTGAGGTTCCTGTGTGATTTAAGAAAATGGCGATTAAAGCTTAAAAAAAAACTTTTTCTTTAATTCTTTTCCACGTGTTTTTGTTTCAAAGTCGGAAATTCCCAATCAAATAAAGTGGGTTTTTTTTTGGCATCTCACGGGTGGGGGTTGGGGGGGGGGGGACCAATGTTCCCTCTAAGCTGCGCAGCTGCGCAGTAGTTTTGAGCTGTCGCGCAGTGATTTTGTAAAATAAATATATCCTTGTATAAGGATTTTAGAACATCGCACACACTAAACACATTTTGCACACGTTTTTCCCCCTTAGAGTGAACATTGGGGGGACACTACCCCTTAAGGACGTCCACCCCTGCTAGGATTAAATAGAGAAAAATATATAAGTTATCTAAGAATGTATATCTTAACCTTATTTCTGCATGTTTCTTACACACGTTACTTTCATCCATTTTTCACTTAAGTTTTTTTCCCCAGAATTTTAAAAATATATTAAATTAAATTTTGCTTTTCTAGCATCTAATGCAAAATCGTACTTATATTTTAAAATTTATTCTTATTTATGCATCTTTTTCTTTATCCTACCCAGCCGCTCTAGGTCTTCAAATCTCTAAACACAACAAGAGCCAGATTCACACTCGGCACAAAGACAATAATCTCCACGATAAAACTCAACTGTTGTCGTGGATCCTCAGGTTTGAGAGAGATCTACGATTGTATCGTGTGTGAAGGCGCCTTAAGAGGTTTAAACATTTTTAAGCATTACAGACAGGAGTTAACAATATCAGGTAAAAAAAGATTGCTAGGAGGAGAGGTGGGGGGGGGGGGGGGGTGAGGGGAGGTTCCAAGGTGGTGAGGAGAAAATCGGTGTTTACTTTCTTAAGAGCGAGGGTGGGTGGGGGGTTGGGGGGTAGACTGAGGGACGGTGGGTTGGAAATAAACAACGTCACGACGCGGATTGACTGGAGAAGGTTCCAGAACTCGATTATGTTGACGGAGAGATGTAATGAGATAAGAGGAGCCTGTGGGTGAGGGAGAAATTTGATAGAGGGCGGGGCAGGAGGGGGTGGGAGTGAGTGAAGGAGGGGGGGGGGAGGTAGGTGGCAATGTTTACATTCATCAACAAGTGGATACAGAGATTTTGTATATATATATATATATATATATATATATATATATATATATATATATATATATATATATATATATATATATATATATATATTTATATATACACATCATATTATATTTATCGCATTATACAGGATACGGGTAAGTGGGGTGGGGGTTTGGGGCGGGGTAGGTAGAGATTTTATATATATATATATATATATATATATATATATATATATATATATATATATATATATATATATATATATATATATATATATATATACATATATATAATCTCGGTATAAATGGAGCTACACACTTATTGTTGAGCAGACTACTAAGGGTTACCGATGAATGAGAGCAAGGATGAATGCGCGAAAGTCCAAGATTTATCCGAATATTTCAACTTTGGGAATTTGATTGAAGGAGGCGAATTTTTATCTGGCAGTGGAGGTCAAAGCCATTTATATAATGGTCTGATCTACTATAACCATCATCATCATCATTATCATCTTCACCATCATAATCACTATCAACACCATCATCATTACAGTAATCATATTTAACCATCATCATCGTCATCATCACCGTCACTATCATCATCATCATTGGCATCATGTTCATGATCATCATTCCTACCACAATCGTCACCATCTTCTTTACCACCATCATCGTCGCCACAACTATCATCGTCACCATCATCATCGTCCCCATCATGAACAACAACATTGGCGTTCCTCTGAACCCCCATATGACCGAATATGACAACAACTCCACTTTATCGTCTTGTTTAAGTAAAATATTTGCCAAAATATTTCGTCAAAACACCAAAATCTGGACAAAAAAACCTGTTCAGGATCCCTTCAAACTTTATCCACAAAACATCCACAATCCCAACAGTCCTTACCCACAAAGCATGCGCAAGAGTGAATCACACCAACTGGAACCATATGCAGACCGATCATTCCTAATGTTCTACGGGTGCCAGATAAAACCGTGACCACACTATCTCTTCATATGCCTAGGTCACAGAAACAAATAACTTCATTTGCCCCGATAGACCGTCAGGTTTGAAAAGGGAACTTTACATCATTAATGTGGCCAAAACTTACGAAACATAAGCTGTGAAAAAAAAAACACTAAGTCAGACACACATACTCTCAATGAAAAACTGTGTTGAGACTTTGTGTGTTAGATCGAATCTCGAGTTCAGCAAGAATTTAACAAAATAAAAACATGAATTTTTTTAAAAAGGGAATCGCATGACATATTGAAGCACTTCAAGTGGAGTGGGTGTTGAAAAAGGGGAGGGGGGGGGGGGGAGTAAGAATGTGTGGAAATGGGGTAATATCACGCATTCAGTTCATGAACCTTCCATAACAACCTGACCCGCGTGACCCGACCCACTCGCCCGCTACGACCCACAAGTGTTCGACACGGCGACCCATATCTGAGAACGTTTTTCGATTCAAGAAGTTGACATATGAAGTCGGTTTTTGAACTTCAACTCCAATGCTGTTTACGCAATTTATCTAAAACAAAAATTCGATCTGACTTGGTAAAAAAATAAACTTGGCAAACGAAAAAACTCGGTGAAAACCATGAGTACAAATAGTTCCCGTATCTTTATTGTTATGGTTTCTTTATATTATCATGACACGCCATCGCAAACAGGTTGTGAATGGGGTCATTTCCGGGGTTATTGATCTAAAGGATGTGACGTTTTCTTGGCAGGGTTATCCAACTCAGCCGCGTTATCTGAAGCTTTTGTTAGTCTAATTTATCCCTGACAGATGTGTTTGTTATCCTAATGTATCCTTGACTGATGTGGTTCTTATCCTAATGTATCCTTAACTGATGTGGTTGTTATCCTAATGTATCCTTGACTGATATGGTTGTTACCCTAATGTATCCTTGACTGATATGGTTGTTATCCTAATGTATCCCTCGCCTACGTTTTTTGTTATCCTAAATTATTCCTTCTAAAGGACTTTTTTTTTCACTTCAGAACCGAGCAAGAATCACAAAAGTAAAGAACCATCAGAGCTCACTGTTGTAACGGACAGAGTTAGGTAACAAGAAACTTTGAAAACAACAAGTAAAACAATAGTAAAACATCAAGATTACATTTCAATTCATTTCATCAATTGAAAATTTAGCCCACGCTTCCTGGAAACGGAAAGCAACACGGATGATCCTGTTTGTTGTTTATAGGAGCAGAGGAAGAAGAGTTGGGATTTTATCAAAAATATAATATGATCGATTTCGACGGAAGTTCGCGAGGGGCTTTTTAATGTCCCTCATTTGCACTAAAGCACCTTTACGTTACTTGGTGTGAGTCGGGTACTCATCAAAGCTGGGTAGACTCAGGGTCGTCTTATGGACTGAGGCCCGCACTTCGATCACGAGACAATCGGGTTACCAGTCACACGCTATACCATCCGACCACGCCGCCCCCTAAAATACTGCTGGCATTGTGCCAAGGTCAAATGTCGAGGTCACAGACACAGGTGAATTCTACTTCATCTGCCCCCATGGACCGCCAGGTTCAAAGGTTGACTGTATTAAACTAAACAGCATAATAACAAACAGTTGTTGATATATTAAACAGACCCACCCCCCTCAACACCGACTACACCATCAACCCCCACCACCAACCTTTCCACTTCAACCCCATGACCCTACCACCACCAACTCCACCACCACTACCACCAACCCCACCACCATTAATCCCACTACCAACCCCACCACAAACCCCAGCATCACCCCACCACCATCAACACCACCACCAACACTACCACCAAAACATCGGCGGCGGTAACGAATCAGCGTTCTCCACCATTCAATAAATTCGGTTCCACGAAAAAAAAAAAGTACCCCCCCCCTCCTCCGTCCCCCCTCCCCCCCCCCCCCTCGCCTCAACTCCGTATTGATCTGCCGTGTTAGCACGGCCCGCATGTGCTGCCGGTGGCTGTAGGATTTCTGGCAGCGTTGACATAGTCCTCTGACCTTCGGTGCGGGAAAAAAAAAATGGCAACTGTTACTCCAACTAGGTCAAGGTCGTTCTATGTGTCGTCTGGCGGCAACTTGCGATCGTTAATTTTAATGTTTCGTTCAATCTGTTTTAAAGGTTTATTTGTTATTGTGTATTTACTATTTTACTCTTATAAAAAAAACAATAGACATTTTATTTTGTTTGAATTATACGAAAACAAGGCAACTAAGACCAGACAACAAAAGTATTTTTAAAAAATAGGGGGGAAAATGTGTTTTCATTTGCTAATAGAATTCACACAGACATAATTAAGTGTGACAGCGTCGGAGGGTAGGTAGAAAGATGTGAAAATCTGGTGGGAAAACTTGGCTGCTGTCTGTGTGGGGTGCTGGGGGGGGGGGGGTGGCAAGATGGCGGATCCTGAATGATGGAATTTGTTATAGATGAGTTGTGTGATGCTAGGGTGGGAGGGGGGGGGGGGGGTGGGTGTAGGCGAGTGAGGGGTAGCAATGTATTGTTTGTTTTGTTTGACGTGCTTAATATTGTTGTTATAGTGAGTATAGATTATAATCAAAATAAATTTAATTCGAACAATCTGTAATTAAGAAGACGATTGATACAATAGTATAAGTTTTTCTTTTATTATTACCGAAAGGCTGTTCATCAATAGAAAGATTTGGTGGCAATATCATGCTGGTCTTAAAAATAAGGATTCAAGGACAATGCTTTTTTTTTTGTGGGTGTTGGATGGTGGTGAGGATGGTGAAGGGGGGGGGGGTATTCGCCAACTGATTTTGATTGGCAGAACTAGACTATCACAAACAATAAAAAAGTAAATTCAAACACATTTAAATAAAATAAAAAGTGCAGTACCAACAAGACTAAGCTCTGATAGATACCCATGGCTAGTGACAAACACATACGGTCGTGATTGTTTTAATTACGTTTTATTGCTCTGTGATTACATTTCGACTCAGCCTGGTGATGAAGGCACGCTGGTATTGATCCAGCGACGCCGCTACTGAACTACAACAACATCAACACGTCTAGGTCAACGTATTCAAAGTCTACGGACAACAGCTACAGGCATGAATTATAAACACGGAAATCTGGACACGCTGATGGTTAAATGGGAAGTGGGGTATCACATGAGTGACCATTGAGAAAAACGACGTCTTTGTGAAGAGAGAGGGGGGATGGGGAGGGGAGGTGGGGGAGAAGGAGGAGAAAAATCGATAAAGCCCGAAATTCCCTTGAGTTTTCATACTAGTCATTATTTAACACATGATTTCAATAGCGTAAAGTAGGACATTTTTTATGTTCATGTACTAAATATTACATCACTTGAGATATTTATAATCAACAGTAGCTGCTGTAACAGTACGGATCTTAAGAATAGTTGCCTCATTGATTTAAAAAAAATAACAACAATGCTTAAGAAAGTTAATATTAGTGCTCACGAAGCGAAACATTATTGCATATGAAAGTTTACATTTGTGCTTTATTAAGAGAGTTAACATCAGTGTTTAAGAAACTTAACATGATTGTAAATGAAAGTTAACATTAGTGCTTAAAAAATATAGCATCAGTGCCTAAAAATAAATCACCATCAATGCTTAAGAAAGTTAACATCAGTGATAGGTAAATTTATGAAGAAAGTTAAGCAAGTTAACATCAGTGATGGTAGATTTATGAAAAATAAAATCAATTCGTGTTAGTTATAACTTGAGTATAGTTAATTAATCAAATGAAGCTAATAAAACCCCATGGCATTGAGAAAAATTATAACAATTTGAAAACACCGGTTTTCTATTTTAGTTTCTTAAATAATGTTTCATTCTAATTAACCGTTTTTAATTTTTCAAGTTACCTATGCTCCAAGGTATTTGTTTTCTTCTGGATGTATGGGAGGGGGCGACACGAAAACAAATAAAACAACCCAGAAACAACAAAAGGAAATCTTCACTAGGTGAGCGACCAGCCGCTCAGTGGGCGTTAGTGTATCAGCTCCAACCTGGCATACCGTCTGCCGAAGCTCTAAAAAATCTGGCCAGCTTCCTGTTCTCTACCAGTTTAATCTAACCTAAATCTGTCAGTCAGACACAGCCAAGGCCCGCAATCAAGTGCAAGGAAGCAGATTTAGAAATCGTCTTCACTAATCTCAGCAGGAGTTCACATAAACTAGTTCAGTTTACAATATTTTTTTCCTATACTCATACACATAAAAATAACAGGAATAGACATATATAAACAAACATAACATGAATAAACAGATAAATATACATACGAATAACTTGAATAAATACTTGAAGGGTTTCTTTCAGACATTTTTCTCGGGAGAGGGGGGGGGGGGCGTGGGGGTGTACTGAAAACTTCCATTGGTTGGGGTGGGGGGGGGCGTAGGGTATATCTTGAAAATAAACTCTGAGCACACACAGATAAACACAAACAGAACATTAATAACTACACACATATCCACACAAACAATAAACACACACATTGATACACAAACAGAACATTAATTTACACACATAATAAACACTAGCAGAACATTAATCAACACAAACATATATACACAAACAGTCTATTAATAAACACATACATATAAACACAAATAGAACATTAATCAACAATACTCAGATACACACATACAGAATGTTAATAAACACATACATACACACAAACAGAACATTAATAAACACACATACAGATAAACACAAACAGTACATTAACAAAAACAGAACGTTAATTAACATATTCAGATAAACACAAACAGAACATCAATAATCACATAAATATAAACACAAACAGAACATTAATAAACACACATGCAGAACGTTGATAAACACATACATACACACAAACAGAACAGAACATTAATAAACACACACAGATAAACACAAACAGAACATTAATGAACACATACACATAAACACAAACAGAACATAAATAAACACACCGATACCATCAGACTGCCCTAACTTGGATTTGACCACTCACCCACCAGAACTAGCTATCCAGTATTGTTGTCAAAAATAAAGTGGTCCAGTTTTAACAAAGTATGAACAACCAGCTGTTGGACTGAGTGTAACCAAAAAAAAAAAAAGAAAATAAAGATATCGACATGAGTGTTTGATCTTAACCTTGCAGACTTTATCTTCCACCATATAGTGGCTGAAGTAGAGTACATCTGCACCCATAATTAAACTTACTTTTGTTTCATCGTTTCGATTATCTCATTATATATTACGTGCGAATGTGATAATCCCCTTCTCCACAAACCACACTTTGAGTGTATCGTTAATCATCTGTGTTAACAACGTCAAGTGGATTACTTCTTGGTTCAAGAATGAAAAGCGCACAACGCAACTATCTCCAAATTATATTTAGATATACAGTTTCTTCTATCTCCTAAATCACATACGCTTTCTCTCTGTATCTCTTCCTCTCTTACCCTCCATCCCCCCCCCCTCTCTCCCTTCTATCTCTCGCACGCAACTCTCTGTCCCATTTCCCCGTTCTAAAGCTGCGAGTAATCGGACCTAATTCTAGAGTTATCGGACCTAATTCTAGAGTTATCGGACCTAACTCTAGAGTTATTGGACCTGAATAGAGCTAACAGACCACGATGCACCGTCCACAACTCAACTCTGGTCGTCAGCCTATCAGCGGAACCTCTCTACTCTTCCAGATAATTCGATATCTCCTTTTTTTTTGTCTTTCGGTGCTTTCAACCCCGAAAGGTTTCGTTATCGTCAAAGGATTTTTTTTTCGTTTCGTTTCTTTTTTAATTTTATTTGTGCTGTAAGAATTCATTGGAACTTTTTAAATGTTATCAGCAGGATTAAAAAAAATATCTCTGTTATTAGAGGTGGTTTAGTCTGCTTATTCTTCACGTAACATCAGAAAAAATTTAAAAAAAAAAAGCGGTAATGCACATAATGTACAATATAAAAAGCTGTTTTGTTTGATGTGAAAAAGATACTAAAGATATTTAATATTTGGTTCTTTTTTTCTGCATTTGTTTTATTATATTCGAATTGCAGTAGTTTCTATAGTCACCACAAAAAATAGAGAAACGTTGGGCAAATATTTAGTTCTGGCTAGAGATTTGTTTGATTAGTATTTATCATCTGCGTGTGGATGTTAGTAATGGTTTTGTCCAGTGTTTCTTCCAGACTTTTTTCTCCGGGGGGGGCATTTGAAATTTTCGGGGGGGGGGGGCGGTAGATTTTCTTGGGGGGGGGGCGGACACTGTTAAAAGTATATATTTTCTGTATAAATTATATAAATTTCATTTCGTTCGGGGGGGGGGGGGCGGTAAAAATTTTTCGGGGAGGGGGGGTCTTGGCCCCCCCCCCCCCCGAAGAGATGCCTGGAAGAAACTCTGGTTTTGTCTTATTTTTGATGGTAGAAACTGCGATTGCTGTCTAGGTGTTGGTTCTTTAGCTGTAGTTGGAGTCCTTGAAATTGTTTTAGAGAGTTTTTTCACAATAAGAACAGTGATAGTCAGTAATATCCAATGTTCCCTCTAAGGACCCAGAGTGTGTGTGCAAAAAATATGTTGTGTGCGCGGTGCTAAAAATGACTTGGGCAACTTTATATGTATGTTTAGGCTTGCAATTAAGCAGAGTGATGAAGGCATGCATTTTGATATAAATTAATAGTATAATGTGTAGGACTAGTGAAACGTATGCAATTAAAAGAAGATACGAATCCCATCAAAATAAAATAAAATACACAACAGAAACTTTCAGAGTTATACTTAGACAACATGTTATATGGTCGACTTACTATGTTAGTGTAATGCAGTCATATGTTAATAATGTTAATACCATAACTGTAATACAAATACAACAGTTTAACATGTTAACCAGTTTAAAAAGCTGACTTGAAAACAAAATTAGCTAACCTTTCAGGGGCATTTATTGCAATTTCTCGCGTCTAACCTTGCCTTGCTTCCACACCTTACATGCTTTGTTTAAATCCACATCCTCTCCAGCATTTAGATATAATTTAATTCGCATTAGATTCTCCAAATGTGTGGCTTCAAGTCTATTTCGTGCTTGCACTTTAATGCTGTTCATAAGACTAAAACCTCGCTCGCAATCAGAGCTGGGTGCTTGAAAAGTACAGCATATGTCAATTAACTTTGCCAATGAAATTTTTAAACTAGGATGATCAAAAGCTGACCAAAACTGCAATTAATCTCCTGGAAACCTTACATTTAAATGATCGCAGACCGATCGTATAAACTGTGTGATTTGTCTTGTGTCGATTCCTACGTTTTCATTCAAAATTTTCTTGGCATTATCATTCCAATATACATCTTCACTCTGGTATTGTGCTTCTAATTTGCGTATTTTAGAAATGCAAAATTGATGTGCTTCAATAGATGATAAATTACTTCGCTGCAACAACATTGATAGATTAGCTAATTCAGTTAATACATCATTAACGGTATAAAGCGCAACTTGATACAGGGGATCTCTTAATGATCTCAAAACATAACAACAAACAGGATCATTGCAGTCTTGGACTTGTTCTTCACAGTAGGCAGCTAAAGCATCGATATTTCTAACAAAAGCACTGACAGCAAAGTGACGTGACAACCAACGAACTTCATGAATTGGTCGAAAAGAAATTACATCCATATCATGCATCTTGGCCAATTCTTCAAGTGCGCCCTTTTTAACCGAAGATCGACTAAATAAAGTGTAAACTGTGCGTAAGAGAACCTCAATATTTTAAAACAAATTAACAGCTTTCCAAGCTTCAGAAAGTGCCAAGTCTTATCGATGAGCAACACAGTGCTGTTCAACAAGATGGGGGACCTTAGCCTTTAGTAAAGCAGCTAATCCCTTCCTACGGCCTAACATAACCGATGCCCCGTCTGATGTTATCATTACCATGCGGTTCATGTCAAGTTGATGTTCAGTGTAGTACTATGTTATGGCTGCCTCCAGAGCTGAGGCATCACATGCGGTAAGCTGAATTATTCTACCAAAAACGGTTTTGTAGAATAAAGAATTGAGGACGAAATTGAAAATAAAAGATTAGCATTTTATGTACTGTTATGTCAGTACTTTCATCAACTATAAGCGTGTGGAACGATGCTACTCGAAGTTCTGCCAACTGTCTGGTATAGAAAACAACTTCACCATGTGGTTATGAATCAGTTGTACCGACAGCATCGAGGCGTTCATCCTAATGGCGAGAAGAACATTATCCATTAGAATTCGAACTTTGACCGCTGGCGCTCATTTTGTTCAATTCGTTCTTCTCGCTCAGTGTTAGTTTCAACCAGCAGACGTTTAAGACCAGTCCCATTTGAGCGGGTGTACACAATCGCAACATTTTCTTCGTGAACACGAGACAAATGACGTTTACAGTAGTCAAGCTTCCATGATTCCCAACGCTCTCCTGTGACAAATGTGTTGTCTTTGTTGGTTTTGTTACACGCACTAGCAGCACAGAACTTACACTTCAGTCCAATCTCATCGGAATATTCATAGATGCTTCTTAATTCAACTGAAAACATTCTTAGAATCTGGCGTATCGGTTGTTACTTTAACTTTGAGCCATTCCAGTTTAAACGAATCTCTCGCTTTTTTTTTTTTTTGCTGTATTGTTTTACCGCTTGTTACACACATTTTTCTTTTCAACATTTTCAAAAAGCACTGAGTAGTAAACTTTTATTCCTTATTTACTAAACCAGTCTGTGAATACTGAAACAGTTCAATCCAGGTGCACGTAATAATCCCAAGAATTGGATATACAGTATATAAATCCTTAAACCAAACATCTGACTTGGACAAACCGTCATAGTATCAAGGAGGTGGGTGGGGGTTGGGAGATGGGGGAGGGCAGTGACAATAGAAAATAAAACCTTGCATGGTCAGCTACTAGCCACAATCCTTTTTACGGTCAGTTTTGGGGTAAACCATTAAATCAAGCAGAGGGAAGGTCACCCAGACATCACATCGGTACCCGCCCCGCTCAGTTGAGCGTTAAGTCATAAACTAGACCTGTGGTATGACAACCGAGGTCACCCCCTCCCCCAGGTGTCACAAGCTTTAAGTATCAGTTTGGTCGAGGCCCCAAAACACAAAGACTGTTCGTTTAACAAAACAGGTACTAAAAATGTCGCTTAATTCAAGCAACTGGCCACAATTTTAGTAGTGAATTAGGGTTGCCCGACGTTCTGATAATCTGTGCGCGGCATCAGAAAATGACTGCGCGGCACATTTGAAAGTGCTGCGCGGCCGCGCAGCCGCGCAGCTTAGAGGGAACACTGGTAATATCTGGGGTTTTTTTTGTTTTTTTTTTGTTTTTTTTTTGTGGCGTGATGAAAGATTATCGTTTTGCTAGGCATAAATGTTTGGCAGTGAGCGCATTATAAGAATTCTGGCAGTGAGCGCAGTATGAGAATTCTGGCAGTGTGCGCACTATGAGAATTCGGGCAGTGAGCGCAGTATGAGAATTCTGGCAGTGTGCGCACTATGAGAATTCTGGCAGTGAGCGCAGTACGAGAATTCTGGCAGTGAGCGCAGTATGAGAATTCTGGGTCAGAGTCGATAAATCATGCCGTTACAATGTTTTTATAGGATTAGTGACTGTTGTTTATGTATTTAGTTTACTGAAAATACAAAAAAATATCATTTTAAAACCCAATTTTTTTTGTTCATTTTAAAATCAAAACAAAGCGATTCTAAATCCCAATCAAATGTTACTATTTAAAAAAAAAATAAATAAATTAGAGTTGCATACCATATTAACTCTAAATATTAATATCTAGAAAGTTATTACAAAGAGATGTATTAAAAATAAAATTTAATATTAAAATTAGATAATTACATGCCTCTGTATTAAAAAGTACTATTGTCTGCAATACGCAAGTAAATACATAAAAACAATTTAATAATGGGATTTGAATTGCAGACAATTTTTTGTTGCTAAACATTGTTTCATTTATCTCCCTTCAAAAAAAATCCTTATCTCCCATGTTTCCAACTCCGCCTCCGCACCGCCAATCCACGATTTAAATCAAACGCTGCGCGCGCACCCCAGTGCTCACCCCACACCACACCACCGCCCACAAACCTGCGTCATAAGCGACCTCGAGCTAAAAATGAAAAGTACCCATATAGATATTTTTTTTTCCTTCCGCCTCCTCCCCGCATCCTACTTTTAATTCCACATTTCCTCTTCCAAGTCGAATACAATAAAAAAAAAAGTTTTTAAAAACCCACGGAGACGAAACAATACTCCGTAGGTGTGAAACGTTTACAATATGAGCATGCGCAGATCAGGGTCAGGAGGTGGATCTTGAATTGCTATCTCTTGTTCTTCGTCACTGTATTGATTATACTTGTTCTGCCGAACCAGATATATTATATATATTATTTAATTATAATTTCTAATATATAATGATATTTATATCTATGTTTATAGGCCGTGTATATATATATATATATATATATATATATATATATATATATATATATATATATATATATATATATATATATATATTAAAAACGTGTGTACATATAGGCTATATATATATATATATATATATATATATGTGTATATATATATATATATATATATATATATATATATATATATATATATATATATATATATATATATATATATAATAGCTCAGTGGATTCAGGGTCGCAGACTGACTCAACAGGAGTCAGCAGCCCATCAAAGCTCAGTGGACTCAAGGTCGGGATCCAAACTAAAGACTCTACCCTAAAATAAACTTCATTATCACCCCTTCACCATCACCAACACGTAGATACAACTCCGCCCACCACAGTACCTACCGCGGTACACTTCTCTTGACATTAATGACACAATGTCATTCATGTCATTAATTCCCCCCCCCCCCCCCGGCAACTGCGACCAGGTGCGCCGTCGAACACATACCTATTCCATAATTAATTAATTAACTATCAATCCTCGTCTAATTACTGGGTTTGGCTTGATTTAACCCCAGTCTGCACGCCTTGGGCTTTTGAAGCTAGCCCTGCATCACGTGGTACGCCGAACTACCTATTCTCGATGCTGGATATCAACCGAATTTATTTTATGTTACAAAAAAAAATGTTTTCATATGGGCTTAAGCAGGAAGTAGCTCACACTAGCGGTTAACTAAATCAATTGAATTTTTTTCCTTCAAGTTACCATGTTCTTCGTTAAAAAAAAAATGTTTTTCATTTGTTAAAAGTACGAAATGCATAATTCATTGTTCGTTTCTTCTATTTGACTGTCAAGAATTGTCATTTTTATTTGGCTTCGGTGGTGGGTGGAAGAGGGTAGGGGGGGTGGGGGAGATTTGCTAGGTGAGATTGTACTGTTGTTCTGTTTGTGTGAGGGTAATATACCAACAAACTACTCATATATGTTTGAACTCACGCAGTCAAACCAGATGCACATTCAGAGCTGGGAGGCTGTAAGGGAATCGAACTCGGGACGTCTGGTTTGGTAGCTTAATGCTCTTGTTCCTCGACCAGACTAGACCGTCGTTCCAATGGCTAGGACACCACTTTTGTTGGCGGTGGTACGGCTTAGTTCCTTAAGCAGTGTTGCTTTCAGACACTCAGGGGTGAGGGGGGGTTCTTGAAACTTTTGGAGGAAAGGGGGGGACTTAATTTTACCGGGGATGGGCGAGCACTGTACAAAGTATATATTTTCTATATAAATTATGTTTTCTGTTTCATTTTGGTGTGGGGGTGGGCTTGCTTAACGTGGGAGGGGGGGGGGTGCCC
The DNA here is from genome assembly GCF_028476545.2 of Physella acuta. Classification (NCBI taxonomy): domain Eukaryota; kingdom Metazoa; phylum Mollusca; class Gastropoda; family Physidae; genus Physella; species Physella acuta. Next base: position 247,920 of record NW_026731939.1, on the reverse strand, counting down.
GAAAGAAACTCTTTTCTTAAGAAGCTATACAAACCGTGATAGAATTTTATCGCCTGTCTGTATAGTTGAGGGTATCCTTAAACACATTCGTAGGAGTCGCTCTCGTGGGCAGGTTCTTGATAACGGTTCTTAGGCAGTGTTTCTTCCAGACTTTTTTCTCCGAGGGGGGCACTTGATATTTTCTATATAAATTATATAAATTTCATTTCGTTCGGGGAGGGGGGGGGGGGCGGTAAAAAAAATTCTGGGGGGGGGGGGGACTAACCCCCCCCCCCCCGAAGAGATGCCTGGAAGAAACTCTGTTCTTAGTTTGTGTATAAAAACTGTTTTGTCTTTCGTGTGGAATAAAATGTTTTCTTTTAAAAATTTGAAATCTTCTTCTTCTTCTTCGTTCTTAATTTTAGGGTAGAAAGGGATTCCCTCCAACACAGTTAAGAATACGTGTCAATTTGTTATGCGCCATTGAGGCCATTGACTCCGATTTCAGCCTGCTTTTCATTTTGGATTTGCTTCCATAGCCTTTATCAAACCAAGAACAAACAACAAGGCAGCAGTTGTTGGATTTTGGAGTTGTCTCTCCTAGAGTATGGGGAAAAAATTCTTTGTCATGTGTACAGAACAGCTGTTTTGTGTTTGTTAATGGGAGAGATTACTTTTTTCATTTGTATTTGAAAAAAAAAAACAACCAAGGGTTAAGTAACAGTTATGAGGCATCAATATTTAAACATGTGAAAAGCCTGCAGCTAAAATTTGATATGTGATTAAAAACCGCAAGGGGAAGGAAACACGACGACTTTTATAAAGGGGGACAATTCGACATGAATTTTAATAGTACGACTTTGTGGGTGGCTTTACATCTATACAGCATGATTCGATAAGCTGTTATTTCGTATTATTTCTACTTAGGTAAATAAAATTGTTGGAATCTGGGATTTTTTTGGTGATGTAAGGGTTGGGTGGAGATTTTATTGTGAGGTTAGAGTGAAATTTGCGTTGGCTATTCTAAAAATAGCACAGAAGCTGATTTAATTTTAGATCTTTTAATGTTTTTTTAAGTTAAATTAAATTAATTATTTAATTTTGTTGTACAAAGATATATAAAATATTAGTGGAAAAAAAAGGCATCTCAATAAAGTCATAAAACTAACACATTTTTTGCTGAGATAAACATTTTGAACAATGATACTCAATTAAAAGATAAAGTAAATATAACCGAGAAACTGCTACATATCCTCCCCCCCCCCCCACATATCGCCACCCACGAACCTAGATACTAACTATTGCCTGACCTTCACCCCCACCACCCCGCCACCACCTAGACCAGGGGTCTCCAAACTTTTCAGTCCGAGGGCCGCATTAACTATCAAATTTCAGTTCGGGGGCCAGTTTCTTCCAGACATGTCTTTGATTTTCCTCGGCAAAGTTCCTCAGTCATCACCAACAAACTGTTTTTCCGTGGACAAAAACATCTCCGCGGGCCGGGTGAGAGGACATCGCGGGCCGCATCCGGCCCGCGGGCCGTAGTTTGGAGACCCCTGACCTAGACGAACTGAATGTAAAAACAATGGGGTCAATAAAAAGAAAATCCCAGGGTTTTCCGATTACCAAAACGTCCAACTAAAAAAAAAAGGTGATTGATGATAGCATTGAGGGAGAAGAAGCCTTACTGTAGAGAAAAATGGTGACGTTTTTCTATATCAGTGACGTTGTTGGTCAGGCTTTCTAGAAGCTTACCTAGCAGTGGCGGATCTAGAGGATTTTTTTTTCTTGTGGAAGGGGAGCAGTTCAAAGTGATTTTGAGGACGACTGGATATATATATATATATATGTATATATATATATATATATATATATATATATATATATATATATATATATATATATATATATATATATATATATATATATATATATATATATACATATATATATATATATATATATATATATATATATATATATATATATATATATATATATATATATATATATATATATATATATAATTAGTTTTTATGCAGTGGGATGGGGGAGGGGAGGAGGAGGGGCTGCAATGTTCCTCTCAACATCCACCTTTAGCTGTACAATAAAGCACCAAGAAAAATTAAGATTCAAAGCATCCGCCTATGCCTAATTTTCTCAGCATCCGCCTATGCTTGTAAGACAGCGTCGCTGTAGAACAAAATGTTATAATTACGAAGTCGTACGATAATAAAATTATGATGTAATTATAAATTAAGAGTTCATCGGCCCTTGAGGAAAAACCAGTTTGTGTGGGGGGTTAGGGGGTGGAGAATTGTGGGTAATAGTGGGCGTTAATCGACAGAAAAACCACGTCATCCATCATTTCCGGTGAGATTTAAATTAAAAAAAAAACACACTCATTATTTAAGCCGGTTTTTTTTTGTTTTTCTTTTTAAGAATATAAAAATCACAAATTTCAGTGTACGGCTAGCGGGGAGATAACCTACATTTTAATTTTTAACAAAATAATAACTATGGTTTATCAAGTGAGGGTTGTGGTTAATGGGTCCATCCTTCGTCAACGTTGTGGTAATGACTGTGGTGGTTACTTCCCCTCCCACGTACACCAGACTAAGGGGAGGGCAATGCACCCGCCAATCATAACCCAAAACCTCGCATTTATTTTAACAGTGACCTTGGTGCTGGTGGTTTCTGAACCCCCTGGCTGGGAAATATTTGTTTATGAGCTGTTTTGGACGCGATTAATCACACACGCTCCTTCCACGACAGAAACACCAAAACAAAACAAAAAAATCCATAAATTTGATCTGTAATATAATATTTGCAGAAGACCAAGGTTCAGCGTCGAGCTTTAAACATCGTGGACTTGGTGTTTAAAATCTCAGACAATGTGAACAGACGGGGGAAGAGCCTTCTGTTAAGCCGTGTGCAATGGAGGAGGGGGAGGGTATTCCATTACTAAAGTTAAAGAAATACGGTCAACTTAGGCATAATTCATTACTTATGTTGTTAAACTAAAGCCTAATTTTAACTTTCCGTTTGATCCTTCAGCTGTGTAGGGTGAGAGGGGGTCTGATACATAGGCAACACCTGACTCTTCTCAACATAGGGGCCCAAGCTTTGTGTTTGGATTTCCATTGCGCAATCTTCCAATGGTTTATTAAACTGTGGAGCTATATTTTTTTTTAATTTTAATTTTTGACCGAAAAGGTAAAGTTCTCGATCGAAAAAAATAGTTTTTTTTTTTTAAAATGAGTTCTTCTGTTGCTTTAGCCTCGCTTTTAGAGTTCAGTAGGTTTGCCAGAAGATTTTTACTTCGCCCAATTCAAGTCAGGTACCCATTCTGAGCTGGGTAAACTCACGTATACCGAACACGAGGGTATCAGTTTAGTGGTCTACCATTCGACCACACCACCGAGTTATACAAGAACCTTTTTAGAAAAATCAATTAACCTAAAAGCACAACCTTTTTACCGTAGGCTTAAACGTAAGCCAGGGGCTGAACATAGCTCTGCAAACAATCTCGAAAAAGAACCCCACAAAGAATTTCAAATCATTGATAATCATTGAGGGGCGGGAGGGAAAAAAACCCTGACTACGCAACTAGTACCAAACGATACCATCTGTAACTTTGGGGACAGTTCGGAAATTAAAAAACAAAGAAGGTTTTAACAAATCTAATTGACAAAAAAAATAGAAAAGAAAAAGTGGACCAAAATTTAGTTGTACCAAAACCAACAGGAGCGTTGGACTTTCTTTCTCTGACGTCACACATGAACGTGAGGCGTAGGTGAACAAACACATCAAGGAGGTGTGGGGAGGGTGGACGGAGCACAAGATTGAATAACTCGCGTTATTTATTTTCTAGATTTGGCTAGAGTAGCATCCCATTTCCACGCTTTCGGTTCGTGTGACCGGCGTGCCGGCTTGGCCCGTATTCCTGGTCAGTGACCGGAAGCCGGTAATTCCGGATGAAAGTTATTCTTATTTGTTTAGAAGGGGAAAAATGTAGTTTTTTTTTCTGATAGTTAGACCGATACCGAGACATAATAAATTATTTGAATGGCTCTAGAATTCCTGACCCGTATTTGTAGTATTGGCTACTAAATGAAAAAAAGTTGAAAAATTAACAATCAGGGCTCCTCAATTTATGGGTCGTTGCCCCCATTGCCGTGAAAGGTTTTTAAGGGGGGGGGGGAAGGGGGGGGGGGGAATCACCAACTTGTAGATTACACTTTTTTTATTGTATAGGGGTCGCGGGTCACCTGGGATCTATAAAAAGGGATCGCAACTCGAAAAAAATCGGGGTCTTGTGGTTTAGATGAAGCGGTAGAGGATTGAAGGAAAGCATATTTTTTCATACCCATATCCTTATATCTAATCTAGCTCTAATTCTAGCCCCAACTAGGAGACTATCGAGAAATCTATTTTGCTTACTCATATCAACATGCGCAGCGTGAATAAATATAAAAGCTATACAGGGAGATAGATTTTCGTCCTTAAAAAAATATCTAAACCTATTTGTAGCCCTAGTAAAACAAATCTTACATCTAATTTGAATTTTATCGGCTGTAATATTGTAAGGAATTATCATATGGACTTTAACTAAGGTTTGTAATAGTGCGCTCTACTACTCGGCCACATACGGTGTTAGGCCATTAGTCACGATAGCAAAACTGAATTTCTCTTCTCACAACGTCGTTATCACCGGGTAGGTGAATGATTGGGTACACATTGATATCTCGACAGTCTCAAACATTCGCATTTTTGACCGGCCAGAGATGGGTCTACACGAAAAGACTAAATCCTGGTTAAAAAAATAGACACTAGACGCAATGAATCACGACTAAGGTTTCTGAACCTACATTTTCATAAACTTATTTTATTAGAAACTAAAAACTATTTTAATTTTATTACCGATGTAAACCACTATTTAATAAAAAATAAATAAAACTTTACTGCACACATTAAACACCGATCAAGGAGCAGGTAGTACCACCTTTCACTTCCTTTGAACTCTATTCAACCTCCTACGCCCAACATTACCGAAAAGCCCTGTGTATCTTCAGCAAACCGTGGGCGTTGAAAGGTAGAGGTTCAGTTTTCTTTTTAAAGCTCCGGGAATCCCCGATTCCTGACACGTACAATGTAGACACCTAGTTATTTGAAATCCAATCGTCGGCTAGCGCCAGTAGGCGATTGATGTGACCTTGTTCCAATTGCCGGACCCAGGTTCAGACTGACCCTGTCTATAAAAACTGGACAATGGAAATTTCATTTATTGTTGTTGTACAGTTTTTTAAAGCTTAAATTTCCATCTCATTTACTTTGGCTGTAAGTAGCCTAAATGTTACATGGCTCGTTTTTTGTAGTAACTATCGATTAGTTACAAAATCGATCCAGATAACGTTAGTCATCGGGGTTGGGAGTTAGGTTAGGGATTAGGCTAAGCTCGGAGTTATAATTAAGATTATGGTTAAGTTTGAAGTAAATAATTGACGATTTGAAGTATGTGAATATGAAGGCTTTATCGTTCGATCCGTTTTGATCAGAGTTCCATCCATCTCAGCCAGTGTCTTTTTATTGATAGCTAATGGTAAACGGTATCGTTAACGAGCTCGTGTCTTTTTAGTAGAGGGGTGGGGGTCAAGGTCGTCATCATGGGGAAAGAAATTTTACTTTGTAATTATCTACTTTATCTACTTTATCTACTTTATCTACTTTATCTACTTTATCTACTTTATCTGCCCGTGTGTCTTGGGCACTAACGGGAAAAATATGGTGGTAAAACATCATGAGAGAAGGGAAGTAAGTAAAACCATGTATACACCACATAATAGAAGTACTGAGCTTTATCTTTTATTTTTAAGTGTGTATGTGTATGTGTGGTGGGTGAGTTTGTATACTTAATAACCAAATTCAACAAATAGTCTCAGCATTTCATTTTTAAAGGACGGACAGATAATAATTTTTATTATTAAATATAATACATAACACACAATTGAGTAGCCTCCCTCTATACCAGGGGTTCCCAACTTTTTTTTTACTCTAGAGCACATTCTAAAATATCGGTAGGGTGGCGGGCACCACCTATTTTAAATCGACAAACTCCTTCCAGAGGCGTAGCGACCCTTCCCGTCACCCGGGGACAAAACTTTCGATTTGCACCCACCCCCCCGTCAAACTTTCGATTTGCACCCCCCCGTCAAACTTTCGATTTGCACCCCCCCCCCGTCAAACTTTCGATTTGCACCCCCCCGTCAAACTTTCGATTTGCACCCCCCCGTCAAACTTTCGATTTGCACCCCCCCGTCAAACTTTCGATTTGCACCCCCCCGTCAAACTTTCGATTTGCACCCCCCCGTCAAACTTTCGATTTGCACCCCCCCGTCAAACTTTCGATTTGCACCCCCCCGTCAAACTTTCGATTTGCACCCCCCCGTCAAACTTTCGATTTGCACCCCCCCCCCCGTCAAACTTTCGATTTGCACCCCCCTCAAACTTTCGATTTGCACCCCCCTCAAACGTTCGATTTGCACCCCCCCCCGTCAAACTTTCGATTTGCACCCCCCTCAAACGTTCGATTTGCACCCCCCCTCTTCAAACTTTCGATTTGCACCCCCCCCCCCCCCCCTCAAATTTTTTATTTCCATCCCCTTCAACCTTTCAATAATGTTTATGAAAAAATTTCTGTCTCTGTCGAATAGTGAGAGGCGGGCACATACGAATCGTTCGGCTGGCGCCATGGCGCCCGCGGGCACGGGGTTGGGAACCCCTGCTCTATACAGATTTCGGTAACTCCCTTTCTCCATACAATCCTGTTGATATTTGATACAAGCAAGTATAGGCCACAGGAAACACTAAAACCGCAGCGTACTAAAATAACCATAAAGGTATGTTATCCTGTAAGTATACAGGAGTTACCTCGACATTAAATCCTCATCAAAGTATCCGGTTATTGTGGAATGGTTAGGTTACTTCTACCACTGGGCCAGTAGGTGGGCCAGAGTTGGTGTGTCGTGTCCTACATGTCCTACAGGACGTGTTGATGTGTCGTGTCCTACATGTCCTACAGGACGTGTTGATGTGTCGTGCCATACAGGACGTGTTGATGTGTCGTGTCCTACATGCCCTACAGGACGTGTTGATGTGTCGTGCCATACAGGACGTGTTGATGTGTCGTGTCCTACATGTCCTACAGGACGTGTTGATGTGTCGTGTTATACAGGACGTGTTGGTGTGTCGTGTCATACAGGACATGTTAATGTGTCGTGTCATACAGGACGTGTTGATGTGTCGTGTCCTACATGTCCTACAGGACGTGTTGATGTGTCGTGTTATACAGGACGTGCTGCTGGGTCGTGTCATACAAGACGTGCTGATGTGTCGTGTCATACAGTACAGGACGTGTTGATGTGTCGTGTCCTACAGGACGTGTTGATGTGTCGTGTCCTATAGGGTGTGTTGCTGTGTTGTGTTCTACATGTCCTACAGGACGTATTGGTGTGTCGTGTAGGACAGAACATGTCGATGTGTCATGTCCTAGAGGAAATTTTGAAGTGTCGTGTCCAATGTGTCCTACAGGACATGTTAATGTGTCATGGCCTACATATCCTATAGGACGTGCTGATGTGTCATGGTCTTACTGTATATGTTGCTGTGTCATGTCCTGCTGTATATGCTGATGTCTCATGTCCTGCTGTATATGTTGATGTGTCATGTCCTACTGTATATGTTGATGTGTCATGTCCTACTGTATATGTTGATGTGTCATGTCATATTGTATATGTTGATGTGTCATGTCCTACTGTATATGCTAATGTGTCTTGTCCTACTGTATATGTTGATGTGTCATGTCCTACTGTATATGTTGATGTGTCATGTCCTACTGTATATGTTGATGTTTCCTACTGGATATGTTTGTGTCATGTCCTACACGACATGTTGCTGTGTCATGTCGTACACAACGTGTTGATGTGTCATGTCCTGCTGTATATGTTGCTGTGTCATGTCCTTTTATACGTGTCACCTCTTCATGTCCCGCTATCGTGCCTGATAAGCACTCCCCAAAAATGTCTTTGAGTGGGGAAATAAATGCCTCCATTTTCTTTACTATCAATTCATCACTCTGTTCAAACACTAAAGGTCAAAGTGTGCACAGCCGAGAACAATCTTTCGAAAAAGAAGGGGCGTAATCAGTTATATCAAATTACCATAAAGGGAAGTAACCGGATATTTAATAATCTAAAATGACATATTTACGGCAATAGTTTTATGTTACATTCATTCTTTTTTAAAATTTACATTATATATCAAATGAGTTTTTTTTTAAAGTTTAGAAAGTATTAGAGAGTTTATGTTTAAAAAATAACGTTTTTCTCTTGTTTGTTTTATATAACATAAACCAAGAAAAAAAAATCCAAATAAAACTTCAATAATATTTTACGCACACAAAACTGGTAATTCAGGACATCTTCCGCATTTTCATAGTTCTAAAAACAACTTAGGTTTTAATTGCAAATAAAAGTATTTAAAAAAAATTAAAAAAAAAATAAAAAACAATTTAGGTTATTATTTCATTCCAGATGTTGATTGTAGGGGAGAGTGCAACAAGATAATTTAAAATTATCAAGGTCTTTCTATAAATTTAAGGTTTTTTTTTTTGTGCTCTCACACTCCGTGTACGTTGATATTATTAGTTTATTATATTTAATTACTAACTTCTGTGATAAGAAAGAAGTGAAAGTAATCAACAGAATTGATGAATCTCAGGTTATAGATACGTCATACTCTTTGCCAAGCCAGAGAAACTGTTAGAATATTGTGCTCAACCTTCTTATTGGATTTATTTGTTTAAAAGAATGTTTAAAAGTATTTAAATTTTAAAGTCTGTCCACACATGATTTCACATGGGGGTTGGAATTTTGTAATAGAGGAATGGGCTATAGAAATTTTGCATTTAAAACCTATTTTTTACAGTAACACACTTAAAAATCTTTTTTTTTTAAAAATATTTAATAAAAATTGATCAAAAGATGTACCTTATCTTGAAACAGCTAAGTTATTTTAAAAAGAAATTCCATTTTACTTAAACAAAAATTGCAGGGTGAGGGTTTGTTAATTAAAGTATAATGTCATTTTTCAACCCATGACAGTTTATTATTAATAGGTAGCCTATAGTGTTGTATAAACCAATTTAAATTTCACCTTTTGGGTGCAGTATTGGCTTATTTTTTTATTAATGTGATTTATATCTATGACTTGATTCTTAAAAATACTAATAAAAACTCATTTCCTGGCATAATAATGTTCTTGTAAGTTTTAATGTATGGTGTAAAACTAATTTGAGACTACCACCAACACATCAAAACTATGTTTAGATAGACTTACACATTAACAAAGCTCTTTAACTTGTTTTTGCTCAACTTTAAAGTTGTTTGGTTAGTTATGTAAATTGTTGGTTCATTACACTAAACTACAGGCAGCATTGCGATGAACACAACAAGGAATCACAGGTTGATAATATTTAGAACTTCTAATATTCTAAATTTTTTTATGTTAAATGTTCTCAGTTATATTATAATAATAATGTTAACTTTTCATATATTAGCTAATACTGAATTTCCAAACATTTATCTGATACCTAACAATTCAAATTAACAACTTTGAAGAATGTTAAAGTAACTAAGTTAAATATATTTTTCTGTAAACCTTTAAAATATTTTAGGTATAGAAATAAATTTTGTTGAATTGTCAAAAAAAAATAAAAAAAATAAAATAAAAAATAAATAAAATAAAAACAAAATTTATTTTATTTATAATATCGCACAGAATCGTAAAACTTTTCAAAATTTACAGAAAAAAAAATGATTTATCAAAATGTATCAAAATGGAATACATCTCCAATGTACAGCTAGTATAGCAGCTTAAGAAATTAAAAAAATGATATAAAGAAACAGACTATAAATTTATATAAAGTGCTGAAAGCGCTGACGTCAAGGCTAAAAATAAACCAATTCAACGTGTTTAGTAATCCAGAACAGACTATAGAAAAAACGTAGGCACTGATTACCACTATACATGAGCACACACCAATCTTTTTTCCGCTTAGGCCGTCATAGAGTTTTATTTTCGTGCCAGTCAATTTGATAAGCATAAATAATTTATTGACGTTAGCATGAAAATGTTCATGAATATATGTTTATATAACGAAAAGGAGAGGGGGGAGGGGGGGGAGCATTGCATTGACATGCTACGGACCTCTGGCAGTGTGCCAGAAAAAAAAACTGTTCAGGAATGTCTGACACTTGGCCAAAAAAAAAAATCTAATACTAAAAAAAAACCCGGATCAAATGAGGGTTGACTATGCATGTAAGTTAAGACTTCAAAGAGGTGAAGGTGGGAGGGGGTGGGGGTAGAAGTTAGGGTGTGGGAGGGGGGCAGGAGATGGAGTCTAGTAGAAATGTAAATACAACGAAGTAGATGTGTGCAGTTTAATCCATTGAAGTTTAGTTTGGTGGAGATACTTGAGTAAAAAAAAAAATTTCAAGTGGTATAGGGGTAGAGACAAACAGGAGGGGGTGGGGCGGGGGGGGGGGGGACGAATGAAAATTTTGAAATGTTGGGGACTGGGCCAAACGGAGTGGTTGAAAGTTTTGGTTAAACAAAATCGAATGAAGAATCGACTACATCGAGTGTTTGACTAAACTTGTGACTAAACGGAGTATCGACTAAAGATTGGACTGTATAGAGTGTATTTGCCTAGAGTTTTTACTAAACGGAATGTTTGAGTTTTCGGCTAAACAGAGAATAGACTGAATAATCGACTGCACAGAGTATTTGACTTAATCTTTGACTACACGGAGTATGAATTGACTAATCGGAGTATCGATTCGACTAAACAGAGTATCGAGTAAGGCTTAGACTGAACAGAGTGTTTGAATTTAGACTTGACAAAACGGAGAATCGACGAAATACTTGACTAAACCGAGTATCGAGTTGACCAAGAGGAGAATCGACCAAGGCTGTGTGTATTTCGACTGAAGAGAGTATAGGTATCTGTTAAATGTAACCAATCTATTGGATATAGGGGTCTTAGATCCTTACGTTACCCATGTTTGATACTTATCCGTGTTCGTGTTTTCTAATAGGAGATAATGTGTTATGACTAAAAAAAATATTCTTAAACCTAAACCTACCAAATATTACTACGAATTATCCACATTTAGTGAATGTTTTTTTTCTTCTTATATGTGAAATGTTATGAAGAGTGTTAGCAGCTTTCTATATTCACAATTATTTTTCTTATTTAATTTTGCTTACAAGTCTGAGGAGATTTTTTTTCCTTTTTTATTAACCGTAATTAATTTGAGAAATTACGCCTGATCTTAAAAGCCTCGTAATTTCAAGTAAAGACGCTCTGGAAACTTCCCCCAATTCTTAATGCAGTTCCAAACATGAACGGTGGTTAACTACACTGATAAAATAGGAGAGAGCAATTCGATAAAACAACAGACAATCAAAGGCTAGACCCTCAAATGGAGACAACACAAACAAGAATTTTTTATAATCTTCATTGGATGTTTAACATAGACTCTTCAAAGGGGTGGGGGGGGGGGTGTAGAGTTTTCGTTATTAGGTACCAGGTAAGTATATTTACCTGTCATGCACGTCACTCTCCCCAAACAAATACTAACCCAAGATCTATCAAGCCAACACTAACCCAAGATCTATCAAGCCAACACTAACCAGCGATATACGAGGATCAAGTTATGCTAAATTATGGAAAAGGTTTAATGTTTTAAATTTTAAAAGCAATCAGAGAATGATAATATTTTCGCTAAAACCACTTGATTAAATGTGTCAGTTGTTTTAATCAATATAGATATAAGATAAACCGAAAATGTGCACACAAAAAATATTTCCAAACGAAATATTCAAGATTGGAAAATTTCTAGAAAACGAAGCATACAAAAACCTATGTAGACAGTTTATAACAATATTTATAAATCTGCCAGCACCCGTGCCAGAATCTACTGCAGATCAGGCTAAACTATTTATAATTTTGACACATTGATAAGTCAACGCATAAAAATTTGACGTCTTGTTTCACTTCATAACTTGGTTGAAAGATAAAATTTCGACTCTGATTGATGCTATAAGTTAATTTAATCTTTTAAAAACATTTAAAAAATTATTTATACAAAATATAACATAGATGAGAAAGTTATAAATATCATTTATATTGTATCAAGATGCAGCTTTCTCGAGTAATGTCTTCACCAATAGGCAATGTTGGCTGTCCATTATCTTATCTTCCTCCTTGCCAATAGGCTATCTATTTCTATGATACATTAGAAGACTACACTTTGGCAATCGGAAACTGTACCTATTCACCCCACTTTTCCTGAAAATTCAGGTGAAGACACGTAAACACAGTTCGCTAAATATTTAAAAATTCCAAATAAACAAAGTCGAAGGAGTGGGAATGGACAATCTTTATTTGGTCTTTAATCCATTTTTAATATACAATTTTTCTTCAATGTAAAAACAAAGTTTAAAAAAAATAATTTTCGAATACCGTTTTAAGAACTAGCAGACCGACATCTTTTAATAAAGAGGGCAGTTTTCTAGAGGTCAGTAGGTAAACAGAGGTCAAATCAAGGCGAGGTTTGTAAATGCGCCTCGTTCTCGCTTTAATCGGGGACAGGGATTTCCAGGAAACAGAATCCATTTTGTTTAAAAATTCAGCGCGAGCTGATCTAGCAAAAACATGAAAGAACGACCCAGTAACCCGATCACTGTTTCTTGCTCCATTTCTATTTCCAGCCCCATGATTCAGTTCTAGTTACATAATCGTTTGTCATTGATCCTGATTGCCAGTGGTTCTTAGATTGTTTCCTTATACTCACCAGATTTGTGAGACAGTTGTATTCATGCTTGTTAGCAAATTTCTGGGGTACTTGCGGTAAAATAAAAGGACGATGTTTGGAAAAAAAAGGCGATTCATTACCTGTTTCTAAAAGCGATATTGCTCGTGCAAAAAAATAGATAAAATTAATAAATAAAAAATAAATCCACGATTTATATATTGAAATCCATGTCCGGATTTCTTTAGTAAACAATTCAGGGTTCTGATTAGGCGTAGTTTCTAAACTTAGATTACATGGGGATTAGAGTTCAAATCTCCTTCAGCGAGCGACAGTTTACAAGGTTTCAAACCGGACATATCTCTCACAAAGCCTACCATTTACCAAAACAATAATTAAAACTTTTTTATTGCACTATTTCGCATTTTTTTTTCAATTCCTCAATGCTTGGATATATATATATATATATATATATATATATATATATATATAGGATACACATTTATACAGTTAGATTCCACCCCGAGCTCCTCCTCTGGATACGAATTTAGCCAGCGACACTTCTGGATACAAATACTTGCAGTAAAGCCTTTAGAGACGACGATGTCTGTTTGACGATGTTGTATTATACCTTTGGACAAGATGCTTCACTACACCTCTGAATATGAAAATTTCCTTCTCGAGTTAGAACCCCCGAGCAGATGAGACCATATAGCTGGGGACAGGAAGTTATCTAGGAGAGACAACTCCAAAATCAAACAACTGCTGCCTTGTAGTTTGTTCTTGGTTGGACAAAGGCTATGGAAGTTAATCAAAAAAAGAAAAGCAGGCTGAAATCGGAGTCAACTGCCTGTATGGCGCAAATCAAGACGACACGTATACTTTACTGTGTAAAAGGAAATCCCTTTCAACAATAAAAATTAAGAACGAAGAAGAAGAAGAAGAAAATATCCCACTAAACCTCAAGATATAATATCCCACTATGCCTTTGGATGTGAGGATTTCTCGCCCCACCTATGAACATAAACATATCCCGCTATCACGACGACTTACGCACTCGCTATGTAAACCTCAGCACCCCAGTACTTAGGGTATGGTAATCCCAAGGGTAAGAAGCACCACAGTACACGTCAACGTTTGCAGACGACAAGCAGACGACGAGGCCACGAACTGCAAGTGAAATGGCAACCATTGAAACCCAACGAGTTGGTCGACTTCCGCTTTCACTGTCTGGGAAAAATAGACGTAAAAAACCGTCGGTGTTTCTTTGGTCAATTTTGTCTTCAAGGTTTCCTTAAGTATAGCAGATATTGACGTCACGAAACCCACTTGAAATGCGCAGCTAAAGTTACTATATAAGACAGCCCTACTAGTTGCATAAGCCAATGTCATCTTCATTTAGTTTAATGTCTAATTTAAGGACTCAGTAAAGACACCAGAGCAGTTCATAGATGGTAGACATACCCTTTCTGTGACAGTTAGGCCAGGTGAAGTAGAGCACCTGATGTTCTCATACCTTGCAGCGTTTATCTGGTCAGATTTTTAGCACATACTCCACTACTTGCTCCAATTAGGAGCAGGTACTCACTAGAGCTGAGTCGACTCAAGAGCTTTCTGGATAGCAATGGTGCGCTCTACAACTCGACCACACAGTTCTACAAAACAGATTTGGCAGCTACACTTCGTAGTAATAAACTGATACTATAATAGATTTTCCAATCAAAGTTTAGGTCTCCTCTAAGTTCTAACAATAAAACACCAAACAATAGCCTTATATAACCAGAACTATTTTGTTTTTTAGGGTGATAGAAGGGCGGATTAGACGTCGGCTGAAGAAATACGGTGACCGGAAAGTTGCGCAAAGGAAAACTCAACGAAAAATGCGCAACGGAAAAATGCTAACAAAAAACGTTTTCTTAAACCGAGCATTTATAGACATTAACGAAAGTGACCACATGTACATTGCATCATAATAAAAACATTTTTTCCACGAAATATGACAAAATTAGAGTTTATTAGTATATTTTGTTTATATGTTTGCGCATTTTTCCTTTGCGCATTTTCCGTTAGCGCATTTTTTAAGGAACCAAGTAATGGTCGTGCAATGACTTCCCATTTAATAATCCTACAGATTATGATAAAGATGCCATTTACTCTTTTACCGCATCATGGTAAATATAACCCTTTAACCATACATGTGGCCTACACATAACCCATAAACCATACACGCATATTTATCGCATAAATTACTCATAAGTACATAACTCATTAATTATCCATGTAAACAGATCCCAAACTCATTACGTTTAATAAAATACCGTATATGTAATTTGAAATATAGAATCCACCATCCATATATTTACTTTTATGAAATAGCAAGACGTTAGAATCCTAAAGGGATTTATGTTCTAAATTTAAAATCACAATGACGTTTGTTTTAGGCCCGCTTGCGTAAAAAGCGCATTTCCTATTCTATTTTCGACCTACGACATTACATAACACGCGTTTCTCCCCAGCTGGTTGCATGTGCACTTGGTGAGCTTGGCGCGACTTGACACGGGGGGGGGGGGGGGCGGGGGCGGTGCCAGGATTGGTGACCTCAGGGTCATTTCTAGACATTGGACACGCGTCTTGCGGCTTGGTGTAGGTGAGTATGATAGACGGCGTGAGCGGATTAAAGGCGCGTGTTGTTGTTGCTGTTGTTAGTATCAGGGATCCGCAGAGAGACGGGCAGACTGGCAGATACATAGAAACACGGTATACCAAACATCCATCCATACATCAAGAAACATGGACACACACACGAGCCCACACAGACACTCGCTTTACCAAAGATCATTCCCACATCATACACACACAAACACACAAACACACACATAGACACATAGAAACACGCTATACCAAACATCCATTCACACACCAAAACACACACATAGAAACACGTAATATAAGACATCCATCCACACCAAAACACACGGACACACACACAAGCCCACACAGACACACGCTTTACCAAAGATTCATTCCCACAACATACACACACAAACACACAAACACACACATAGACACACACAATCACGCTATACCAAACATCCATCCACACATCAAGACCAACAGACACACACACGCGAGCCCATACAGATACACGCTATACCAAACATCCATTCACACACCAAAACACACACATAGAAACACGTAATATAAAACATACATCGACACACCAAGACACGCAGACACATACAAGAGCCATGGGAGACGCACGCTTTGCCAGAGATCTAGTCAAACACCATAAAACACAGACACACTTTACTAAACATCTAAAAAGAAAGCAACATAAGCAGCACATATCAAGACGCACACAGACATTCATCAACACCCGCACATCTTTCAGACATTTTGCTTTCTGGGGAGGGGGGGGGGGGGAGAAATGAAGAGACAGTTGAAACTTTCGGAGTGGGGTGGGGCAGTGAACGTGCTTTGAGGTGGGGAGGGGGGGCAGTGAATGTGCTTTGATGGGAGGGGGGGGGGCTTTCCTCCACACACTGCACACACCACAAAACTTCATTGCTTTCACAACACACAATTAACATCACACACACACACATACACATCGGCCTATATGACTTCTCATCAAAGCTTACCCACCCACACCCTCCACCTTTGACCCCCCGGTTGTAAACACGTATCAGTAGAATAGAACCCACGTGACACCTCCACATTTCACCACATCAAAGGAACGGTGTCCTTCACCGCTTATTAGAAGTAGAAAGTTCAGCATCAGCAATGATGATCACTATCAGCCAGATAAAAACGTGCTTTACTCAGCTTTTCCTTATGTGTGGCCTGTCATACTGGCAAATGTTGGTCTAAACTTTGCAAAAAAAAAATAAACGAAATAAAAATAAAATACGTTTTAAAAATGTATGCTTCTAAACGATGTCAGACTCAGCTGTTCTATATGAAAGACTTCTCAAGTTAGCCAAAGTTAAACTAAATTATATCCGAACAATAAATAAAAACAAAATATTGAGAACATAAATGTTTTCCATTCCAAACCTTATGCTTATCATACGTTGCGTCAGAAGAGGGATCAAAATCTGCTCAGGAATTTTCGCGAGGCATCTAAGCTGGTGGTTTTAATAATACGACATGTGGAGTAGCGTGTCGCACTAATCAAATCAACGCGGGAATGTCGCTATTGCGTTGCAACAGATGGCGCTCCGATTCCAATTCTGAAAACGTGGGCTGGTTAGAAGTTTGCTTCTGCTCATAGTACGTGTGTGGTGGTGGTGTGTGGTGTGGGGATGGTGGAGGGGGAGGGGGTGTAAAGTTGAGATAAGCTCTTTAGTTTTGAGTTGTATTAAATAAATATCCATTGCATGAACTATACAATTATCTTAAAGTCTACATCGTGGTTCAGGTTTACCAAAATCAAATACTTGACGAACGGTAGATGAAGAAGAGTTTACCAGATTCTGATGCGAATATGCTGTTGTTCATCAAATACCCCGTCTTTCTTTACCGACTCTCATTAAAGCCAGGAATTGACGCCCATGATCAATTCAAGTAATTCGTTCTATCACTCTACTTAAGTTCAGTAACAAATATTTTGATACCCTAACATAACCTGAAACCTAGTCCTAGCCACTAATCTTAATATTGATGTTGTCAAATAGAATAGCCACTAAAGTTCCATAATATTGCAAGAGAAAAATGCTCAAAATAAAAAACAACATGTCATCTTAAAAATAATAAATTTGGAAAACCCTACATGTTACAATCCAAAAATAGCCACAGTAGATAAAACGAAACCCTAAAAATAAAGAAAAAATGAATTTATAGATCTACAATTTTTCCCTGTGTTTAAAAAATGTATTCCAATCATTAGAATCTCAATGTTTGGATAAAAAATAAACAACAAATCTTCTTTTGAGACGTGAGTTAGATTGCAACAATAACTCAGGCAGTTTAAAAAAAAAGCAAAGATGAAGTGTTAATGGCTGCCAACTGAGTAGCTTTCAGTCGTTTTGATAAACAGCTTGTTGTGAACGTAGCCTAGACAAAGACGGATCTACACGTTTGGCAAGAGGGGGGATTATGGGTGAACTTTGAATGCGCGCTAAACAGGTAAACACTGCTACTGTTGTCGTTTGTACAGGACGTTACGTACCTAAGGGAAGACAGGGTTCAGACTTTGTGACGATTGTTACGTGGGGAAATAGTGGAATGTGACTTAGCATTTAATTTACTTATTAACAAAACTCTAAAATTTAAAAAAAAAACAAAAAAAAAAACCACCCAAAACTTACACTTAACGATTTTTGGCTACTTTAGGTGTCAAGGTATGGGAAGGAATACGGCTATTGTGACGAAAAGGGTGATTTAAAAAAACGGGTAAAAAATTGCGTGGTATCATTAATGTGTGACACCTCTTGCCTATCGCAGTAGGAAATAAATGTGTTTGCTTGATTTAAACATCGGCGGCGTGACCGCGAACTAACTCCCTAGGACAGGGTATTCTAGATACGCCTCTGAAATCCAAACAAGCGAATGGCAATGAATGTTGATGGGAAGATGCCACTTACGTCTACAACTACGTAGTATCTAATGAATACATTTCGCAGAGTACGACTAGTACTTTTCTGATTACTGCCCTTTGTTTTAAGTAAATGAGAATAGATCAAATCTCACAAAGTCCTTTTATCATTATCAAAATTTTTCTCTAAGGGTGAGGTAGATATTCAGATAGTTGGTTCATGTAGTCTGAATATTGTTCGTCCGCTGTAAAAGTTCTCGTCAAGATTTGGACAAGGGTCAAGGTCAAGAATAGGGTTGTAGATTTGGGCCAGGGTAGCAATGCTTGCAAAAATTTAAAAAAAAAGCTCCTAAAAGTTCTACCTGTATGTTTACTCATAACCCAATAACGAAACGAACTCTTAGAATGTTATTGAAATAGGTTGATTATTATTTAAAAAATAACCAAGTAGTATGCAGTGGAGTGTAAGTTCAGCTCTAAAGAGGAAAAAAAAAATGCAATTGAAAATATAAAAATTAGAAAAAAATGTTTAAAAATAAAAACATCAGAAAATTCTCAGACAGCCCAAGAAACACGGTCTAATAGTTTAGTCTAGTAATTAGAGCACCTGGTATTTTAAACACGGTCTAATAGTTTAGTCTAGTAATTAGAGCACCTGGTATTTAAAACACGGTCTAATAGTTTAGTCTAGTAATTAGAGCACCTGGTATTTAAAACACGGTCTAATAGTTTAGTCTAGTAATTAGAGCACCTGGTATTTAAAACACGGTCTAATAGTTTAGTCTAGTAATTAGAGCACCTGGTATTTAAAACACGGTCTAATAGTTTAGTCTAGTAATTAGAGCACCTGGTATTTAAAACACGGTCTAATAGTTTAGTCTAGTAATTAGAGCACCTGGTATTTAAAACACGGTCTAATAGTTTAGTCTGGTAATTAGAGCACCTGGTATTTTAAACACGGTCTAATAGTTTAGTCTAGTAATTAGAGCACCTGGTATTTAAAACACGGTCTAATAGTTTAGTCTAGTAATTAGAGCACCTGGTATTTAAAACACGGTCTAATAGTTTAGTCTAGTAATTAGAGCACCTGGTATTTAAAACACGGTCTAATAGTTTAGTCTAGTAATTAGAGCACCTGGTATTTAAAACACGGTCTAATAGTTTAGTCTGGTAATTAGAGCACCTGGTATTTTAAACACGGTCTAATAGTTTAGTCTAGTAATTAGAGCACCTGGTATTTAAAACACGGTCTAATAGTTTAGTCTAGTAATTAGAGCACCTGGTATTTTAAACTAGTTTAAACAATTTTTGGCAGCTAAACTTTAGCATTATTTTGTTCGCACTTTTTTTTTAAAGAATTAAAATAATAAATTAACTTAGTAATTATTTATTTAGTTATATTCAAAACTGTTTAAAATTATTGAATGGTAAGAAACAATGAATACGTAGAAAGTAAAACAGACTTTTAACATGATACAACTGAATCAACATTTTCAGCAAGTATCGGTCGGTCTTACTACATAAAAAAATGTAGTTTTTAGTACAAATAAAAAGTTGAAAATAATAACTCGAATTTAGCCTATTTCTTGACCCCCACCCCCTTCTCCTCTTTCACACGTTTAAAAAACAACCCCCTCCCCTTTCAAACGATTCAGCGCTTAGCAGACCAGACCTCAAGTTTTTCATAGTTTCTTTAAGACCTCAAAATGTATTCAACGTCACATTTCTAAAACCCAGCTCCAGGTAACTTGTCGTCATAAATCAGAAACGCCCTCCTATAAGGTGCTTACTTCATTCATTTACCGACGACTTGAATAAAAAAAAAATGACTTTACTTTTACCCAAGATTTTCTAAAGTCATACCTATTTTTTGGGATATGCTATAAACTACTCTTACCTTCCAACCCCCGCAATTTTTTTTTACCTAATTGACAAGACTTACCCCCCCCCCCCCCCCCCCCCCCATATTGTACGCGTGCGGACTATGTCTACATTGAACCGGTGCCTCTCTCGCACGGGTACACAAACCGAAAGGTCGACCACGGATTGGGCCCTGCAGTGACGTCAATAGGCCCACTCGTTTAAGTGCTTATCCACTCCTGCCTACCTGGGGCCGATTGAAAAATCTGGCAAGCGCCGTGAGAACGAAACGGCTTTTTCGGCAATTAGGATCGTGTTAGCAATAGGAAGTTCGCCCGTATTGTTTTAATTTTTTTTTTTTACCTCTTTGGGTGAATTTTTTGTTACATTTTTTTTTAAACCGCAGAGGGTAAGAATCCTGGTCATTCCTGTGACGCAGTGTGGCTCTTTTTTTTTGATCAGCGCCCAGGATATGATGTTGTAAAAAAATGCCAATTTAGTGGGTGTGGGGGAAGGTGGTGGTTCGCCGAGTTTTTTTAAATTGTATACAACTGAATGGGGGGGGGGGGGGGGATAGAGAGAAATAAAAGTACATGTTGGGTGTGATTTGTGTGTGTGTGTGTGTGGGGGGGGGGATGTTGTATTAATGATGTGGTTGTGGGGGCTGGAGTGAATAGATGGTGTGGTACGGAACAGTTGGTCCTCTCACTTTTCTTCAACAACAACAACAACAAAAAATTCTCTTTGTATTTAGTTAGAAAATCTATTTAGTTAGGGCAGTATTCAGAGTGAGGGTGTTAGTCTTGGTGGTCCAAGTAGTTCAGCTTAGAGCCAGTGTTGTGATATTAGCTTAGTTGGAAGTATCATAAGTTAGAGCATTGGTTTTAGGATAGTCTAGTAGTGTCAGCTGAAACACCAGTGTTCGGTGTTTCTTTTAGACTTTTTTCCCTAGGAGAGGGGGGTTGTCTTGAAACTTCCTGGGGGGGGGGGGGGGGGTTAAAGTATAAAGTTAATGTGTTTTGATGGGGGTCTGCCCTATAGGAGAGCTACCTGAAAGAAACACTACCGATGTTGTTAAGGATAAGGACTGAAGATGATATTTGTGTAGATGGTTGGGAGTATTGACGTCACCCAATAGAGTAGATAGGACATACACGAGTGTTATATACTTATACCCTCCATGGGGCCATAATCCAATGCTTTCTCATGCTTAGATACAGCTATTGGCTGTTTTATATCCCTATCTATCTATCTATCTATCTATCTATCTATCTATCTATCTATCTATCTATCTATCTATCTATCTATCTATCTATCTATCTATCTATCTATCTATCTATCTATCTATCTATCTATCTATCTATCTATCTATCTATCTATCTATCTATCTATCTATCTATCTATCTATCTATCTATCTCCCATCCCATAACAAAATCATGCCTGCGCCACTGATGTTCACTATCACATAAATGTGTCATTTATTTTTATCACCCAATGTTATCGAGCTAGCAAGGAGAAATTGATAACACTAATGAAAAAAAAAAATTCATTGAATATATTATCTTTGATGGAGTGGTCGACTATCAGGAGAGATAACTTTGGATACAAGATTTGAGATTTCTTTATCCCGGATATCTGATTGGTTGCAACAGCATCAGCTGTTGATTTGTTTTCAATGTCAACAATCAGCTGTTATCAGTTAAACAATAACACTTCTCACAGTACTTGCTATTTAGAGTTGAAAGTAGTACTAACCCCTCCAACAAAAAGTTTACAAACATCTCAACAAATTCAATATTGTGTAGTGTATACGACCATGGCATTAACTTATATATAGTGATTTATTTTTTATATTAGTAATCAATATTTAAATTAAAGTAGAATCCAGAGTTTTTTTCAAAATAATAAAAAATGTTTTTAAATATAATTGATAAGGATTTTAATTTATATTTTGTGTTTTTCCTCTCAAATCAACCAGAGGCTGATAATGGAATATTAAAACAATTAACCATTTCATTTTTTAATGGAAAAAAGATTTACAAGTATCACTTTTTGCAGTTATGTACAGCATTATGAGACCATCTCTGGTTATTGGCCCCTATTTATTTCCTTCATTGCTAGTCTATTAGAAGAGGTATTAAGTTATAGAAATATGGTTTCCATGATTTCAATACCATTTAAAAAGCCTACAACTAACAATTACAAAAGTGAAATTTAAAAACAATTACTGTCAAAACAAATCAATTGTGTTGGAAAACAAACATTTATTTACATTACAGTCATGTTTATATCATCCTACATTATTTAAAAAATCCACAAATTATCTCATTACCAATGGTATTTGTTTTTTTTTTAAATTTGAGTAGTAAAAGAACACAAGGATTAAACATCACCATATTTTTCCATTTTAAATGAGCATAAACACACGCTCTTATCAAAAATTTAATTTTATAAATTTGTATCAACGTTAGAGCTAAAACGCTGATAGTGGTCAAAGGGAATTAATCCACTTTTTATGTTTCTTTGTATTTAAACAGATTAACTCCCATATAAGATACCTTTTGCCAAAGGGAGTTAAGCACATTTAAAAAATTATCCTACACTCAAATGTAACCGAGCTGTCAGACATAGATCAAGTAAACTACAACTGTCATACAAACTGTATCATACACTCCATCAATCAACACTATAAAATAAACAGAACCACATTTCACGTATCTGGTGTAGCTTCAGTCTGTGGTATAACCTCTTCAATATTTACTTTCTTTCTCTTCACTTGCTCTTTTTTGAATTTCAGGTTAACTTCGGGAGCCTCCTCATTGTCCTCGCTGTCTGAACTATCATCTTCTGAGCTTGAATCATCGTCTGTATCTTCTAACATTTCTGGTGGTAACAATGCCAGATTCTGAGGGCAAAAAATATTGGAAAAATGAAAGATTTTTTATTAGTAAATCCGCTTTACTCCATGACTTTTTAAATCATCAACTTGCACGTATAATATAAAAATCTAAATCATAATTAAGTTATGAATGTAAACATAAACTAATTTATATCGAAACAGTAGGCCTATAATGTTTTTTTATAAACTAATTAACAACTAAGCAATAAAACATTAAAAAAAAATGGTCACATTGTTGACTACTTTAGGAACAAAATAATGAACTGGTTTATTATAACTACAGCTACAATTCACAAAATAGAGAGATGTACCATTTCAATATGAGGCTGATCATCTTGACTGAGTTTTTCAATATTGAACTTATCAATATCACATGAAGGCTCAACAAGCTGGGATGCCATTGTTTTGTTTGCTTCTGATAATTGTGGGAGGAAGTCTTTTAGCCTGGATAAAACTTGAAGAAACAAGAGAAAATTAATTTTTGTATCACTCATAATGCCAACCAGTTTAAAATGTTTAAAAGTGAATGAATTGTGTTAAAATACAATTTTATCATTTAAACTAAACATGTTTCATTTACTTTTTACTCAATTACATTGCTAAAATGAATGTTCATTTTGATGTAACATACATACTTGAACTCTGTGGTACAGCTGTAATTGTGGGTGGTCCATTGCTGTTTGATATAATTGATGAAGTTTGTTTTCCAACAAAAGACAAATGACTCTCTTGGTAACCTAGTGGGATATTAAAGGTAAGAAGTAAAATGTTGACGCTCTAAAAATCTCTCTAAGGCCTAAGGGAACAGGAGAGAGCTCCTACAGGCTACACTCTACAATACAGTACTTTTCCCAAATCAAGTAGGTTGTATTAGATCTAACAATAAAAGTATATGGACCTTGATTACTTTAATTATTGTTTTGAGTTTATATTTAACTACTCAATGTAGGCCTTTCGATTCACAGCTTCCGGGTTTGTTGTTTTCGTGCCATTTTACTGCCCAATCGCTTACTAAAATGGCGACAAGTTTTGCTTTCACTACGCGGTAGAGGGATAAAACTAATGATTATGAAACCATCGTCAATTTTAGAAATAGGATCTATCCATTTCTATTTAAGTCTGTGATTTAAGAATTGTCAGGTGTTTTTTTGACATAATGTCTTTGATTATCTCTTGAGCGGCACCTTAGCAAAAGTAGCTCTATATTATTCTTGTCTTTCAAATCAAATCTCTAAAATACCACTTCGATATTAAACCATACTATGTGAATATTAAACTTGAAAGCATTAATTTTACACACATTACAATTAAATGGTAATGATTTACGGTGTTCATGAGATGTTCAGTGAAAATGATCACTCCTCAACAATGCCATTTTATTATAATCTCTTTTGGTGAAAATGAGCTGCGGGAAAAAGTGTGCAGCGCAAGAATCCAATAATTTGGCTAGATTTATACAACTATTTTTTTTATGTAATACCTAAAAATAGAATGTTTACGCTTTCTTCATTGATGATAGTTTTTTTTATTGTTTTTTAAACAGAAAGTATGAATTATTAGTTTGATTTCTGGTTTTGTAACTTGGTATTTATCAATTTAAAAAAGCATAGCATGCTGATGTACAAATATAGTCATAAAACACAGAAATATAAAGTTCCAAATGTGATGTGCCACACCCTCCTCTAGAAAAAACATTAAGCTAGTTATCTCACTTTACAACAGCAACTAAAATTAACAAAGTGACAATGCGTCTCGCAGAGCGTAACCCATACTGAAGTGACTACACATATCACAGGTGTGATTCGTTTTTATTAATAAAATTTCCAAATCCAAATATCGTCACTGGCGTGATTGCTGGCTTACGTTTACTATCCCGTGAGTGAAAAATCCCACCACGGTCGGCGGGGTCACTGAGTTCAGCAGGCCTAAATAATAATAATAAACCTAAATCAATGGCTAAATATATCAATATAGGCAAGAAATTAACTTTAAACAGCAGTGTTTGCGAGCAGGATTTGCGGTAAAAATTTAGAGAAAACCCTTGATATTTCATAGTATCCGCCGCCAACCAATCAAACGCGCGCTTTCAACGCGTTTTGGTTGGCGGCTGACGTCACGATGACGTCACGCGACCCGTAAACACGGCGTTTTTGGAGCTAAAAAGGGCCGAAAAAGCCATTTTTTCTACGTGTAGTTCGGATTTTTTTACGTTTTTTAAAATGGGCCCGAAAATGACACTTTTTAGAAATGGACATAGCCATTTTTTCGAAGAATTAATTAAAAAAAGGGCCGTTTTGAGCTATGTTTCGATGTAAACAAAGGCCCATGTCAACACGTGTCAAACCACGTGAAGGCACCCGATCGACGATTTCGGTCACGCATGAGTGGTTTTCGTACGTTCTCGTGAACTAAATACCAGTTTCTTGACAACAAATTGGAAAACGACAATTTCGTGAAAATAACGACCCTAGCCTAGAGGAATGGCTTTTGAAGATTATTAAATGAAAATCGATGTATTGGCTACATGTGTTGATTCTAAAGTTGTCTATAATTGACTAGTAGGGCATGCTGAAACAACGGCCTTAGGGCGCCGTGTAGTGTGTAGTTTCGCTAAATGTAAATTAATCAGCCCGGCCGCAGATCGACCGCAAACTGTTAAGTTGGTTGAATGTGAAAAGCATACTACTTACAAATTACTTTTGAATATTCACATCACACAAAATAATCCCAAAGAAAGCACAAAATAAAATCCGTTAGAAAAGCATCACCATGAAATTTGAAAACCACAGTATGTCAACCTTAACCAGCCATCTTTGGCTCGATCTAGATCTAGAGGTCATTCTTTAGCCTACACATGTGCCTTGTCAACCAATTTAGTTTCTGACGGTACACGACATTTAGATCAATATATTAATTAACAAACTAACTGAATTCCAACATTCTATCACTCTAATCCTAAAATGAAACAGAATTTGAAGCACAATGATCTAACGAATAAATCCCACTCTAAGTAAGTGTCGCAGCTTTAATCCTGGATAGAACCATAGTGTGTAGTCGTGTTGTGAGTAAACTTGCACGAGATATAACGCCGACCTAGACCTTCCTGATGTGTATGGCCCCAAAGTTAAATGCTGGGAGTAGGGGAGGGGAATTTAACACCAGAATAGATTTTTTTTCAATAGTTCAGTAGTTCACGCATCCTAACGGGGTTGAAAGTGTAACTTTATTATATTAAACTAGGCAAAAGGTGGAGGGTGGGGTCATTTAAACGACGGAGCTATATTTGTAGTCCACGAATACGGGGAAGCCGGTATTTGAAGCCGGCATTTCATTATCGTCATTGCTATTGAGTACAACCCTTTATTCTAGTTTAATGCTCGACTAGGCTACTCATTACGAAATCTAAAAAATGCCGTAGTGCTACCATGCAAAAGTAGCCTAATATTTCTACTGAATGGGGTAGGTATTTGACTGTGTTTATTTAAATGCAGATCCCGTTAGCCTAAAAATATTTGGATACACATTTTAGTTATATAGTAAGGATTAATTTTATAATACAATGCATATATTCTGGTAGTCCTTCAAGTATTAGTAGTTATTGGACTATCCATAACTTGTATTTCAAAGATTTATAATGAGCTGGATGCACTCGATGTTTTAAGTGCTACATTCGGTACTGTTACTTTGTGCATGACAGCATCCCAATAGTTCACTGTTAATAATGTAACCTGAGCTTGACGAGACTCCCATCGCCAAGCAATCGTATGATGATAGACCCAGCAAGCATCACTCGTTAAATTCGACATGACTATACCAGTCCTTGATTTTCATTACGCCTAGTTTTTAGTTTAAAAAAAAAACGTCTCCCCCCCACCCCTTCCCGCTAGCGCCGACGTCATCATAGGCCAATACCACGGTGCATTTTTTTTCACCGAGTATAACACACACCTCTCTCCCCCTCACAGCAAGCGCCAACAACGGTCACCCAAGGCCAATAACACGCACCACGGTGGATTTTTTTTTCAATGAGTATATACCCTACCCACCCACCGCCTTACAGCATACCGCTAGTCTTTACAAACGGGGTTACAAGTTTAACTTTGAGTTCAAGAAGGGGAGAGGGTGGTATTGAAACAACGATGTTCTTTAATAATATGTTTAATAGTACAAATACATAGTAAGAAATTATACTTACCTACTTCTATAGCATCATACATAATTTTATAATTAGCAAATTAATTAATTAATTAAGTCTAATGATAATGAAGGGAGATAGTTTATTTTGGTTAAGGCACGACACACAACACTATGCGTGCGTGGTATGTGGCCTGACCGACCGAAAGGAGATTGTTTATATTATTGTTTTGAGTTTATATTTAACTCAATGCAACGAGCCCGCCGGTTGGCTGAGGCCACGCCGGGGGGACGATCTGACCGGGATTCAAAGGGTCGATTCTAAATATCATCCGGATTTGCTACATAAAAAGCAGCAATCTGTTAGTTAGAGTGGCTTCCCCTGAACCTCGTGCTATAAGTTTATAAAAAAAAACTTCAACAAGATGGCTGCTGTAGTAAATGAGCAATGTTGCATCTGTTGGAAACATCGCTAGTTTTCATTTATTACTGACAAGTTTTAATTCAATTGTTTAAAAACAGGTCTACATAAAAATGAAACGGAAACATTTTTTGTATTTTTCAAAACATAAATGATAAATCCTCCTCAAAACGTGAAATAATTATTAAAATTTAAGGAGTCACCTGTTTTTCACATTACTAGTCGCGGGCGATTAGACGTACCTAAAACGATAGATTACCGATCTCAGATTAGGGCAGGGAAGGCCAAGGAAGGGCTAGGGCTCGCCAGACACACGACACTCACACACACTGACACTTCGTTTTTTTTTCCACGGTAGCCTCCGTTAAAATAAAATTCAGAGTTAATCGACTCAATAGAATCGACTTACTTACATAGATCTAGATCTACTAACTTAACTTACATTCTGAAAATGTGTCTGAGTATAGCAACTGTGATGAAATACTCTTGGGCTGATCGGCATTATTTTCTTTCATTTCCTTGCGTGTTTTGATTTGAGAAGACATGGGCGCAGCCATATTTAAATTGATAAATAATCTCTAAAATGTGATTTTCCTTTTTTTAGATGATTTCTATAGTTTTGAGTTATTCAATCAATTACGATTCATTTTAAAGTGTATTCAAATAAAATAGAAACAAAATATAGTATTACTGAAGAGAAGTACAATCTGGCTATCTAATAAAAAAATAACGTGTTTATAGATTATTTAATACTCAGATTAATAACAAACAAAATGGCTGCTTCGCCTTCTCTGTCAGAAGGAGAGTTCCATCGTATGCAGGTTAGTAATAATTTTTCTTGGTGCAGCTAGATGTAGAAAATAACAAATTTATATTTAGATCTATTGACTTTAAAGAAAAATAAAACAAAATACAATTGAAAGTAATTCGGCATTAAAGTAAAAATAAAACGTTTATTTATAATTTATAGGCCCCCTATTTATATTTAATTTATATTCACTGGCTACTCAAAAAAGTACTCAATCTCATCATCATCAGCTGTAAGTGTAGTGTAGGCTGTAGAGTGTAGGTAGACTAGTGTACTTGTAGATCTAGCTAGTTTATCTAGATCTAGCTAGATCTAGAAATCTAGTAGTTCAGAGTTCTGGTACATCACCATGACTGAAAAAAAGTAAGAAAAGAAGTCGGTAAAAGTAAAAGGTGGTAAAACTCCATTTTAGCGTATTTTATTCCCCGCTTCACGTTCACCTCCAGTTGAGCGTATTTTATTATAAACACAACCGAAACACACAAAAACGTCAGGAAAACACTAGATCTAGATCTACTTATTTTTTTATAAATGTGATTTTTTATTAGAAAAGGTAAAAAAAACAAAAAAGCATTAGACCTAGAACTGTTCCAATAATTTAATATCTTGTGATCGTCAGCGGGAGAAAAATCCTTACACGGTCGCGGGTTCACCGTGAGTTCACATTGACTTTAATTATCAGCATACATCATTGCTCGGGCAATAGCTGTTTGAAATTGTGTTGGCCTCAGTTTTGGGTTCATTGTAAGTTCATAAATGTTTATTTATAGTAGACTCTATCATGCCTGGGAGAAACTTGTAACAATACAAACTTAACCGCCTTGCAATTGTGAGTTACGTTTACGTACTTCACCCATTGCCATGGAAATTCTAACTGACACACGAACATAGCACATTCAATATTCTAAATTTGGATTTTTCTCAAGTTTTGACAAAAGTAAATTATCAAAATCTAAAACAAAACAAAGTATGTCTCTTTGTTTTTTTATTCATTTGTCAAAACAAAAATACAATACAAATAAATAAATCGTGTTTTCCTAATGTTATGGTGTGTTTCGGTTACTATAATAAAATTAAAATACGTTCAACTGGAGGTAAACAAGCAGCGGAGAATAAAATACGCTAAAATGGAGTTTTACCGTAAAAGGCAGTATGAATCTATCCATTTGACTACTCGGAAGAAGATTTTTCTCCCCAACGTCTCCACCTAGTGTCCTAGTCTGCAAAAGATAACTCTGCGCATGCGCAGTGATCTATGGCTAGGGTCAGAATTAGGGATAGGATTAGGGTTGGTGTTAGAGTTCTGCGGTTGTAAACACCGCATGCCCAGTACCATCGAAAACATCGCCGCGATGGAAAGTCGTAGTTTCTCTCCATTGCGCATGCGTATCTTTTTCCGGCTAGCATTGGCCCTATCCATTTTGGTATGTAAAATCTGCTGAGACTAGTAATGTGAAAAAAAGGTGACTCCATTAGGCCTATTAATATTAAATTTTACTAGGCTAATTAGTAATTATTTCACATTTTAAGGAGGATTTATGATGTTTTGTCATAAACAAACAAAAATTTTAATATTTTATGCTCTTAAAACTCCTTAAAAATATCTATAGGTCTATATATATTAATATATAAGGCAAAGTTGTCAATTGCTTTTAGGGGCATTTGCCAGTGGCACGAGCACTTCAAAGTCACTGCAGGGACCTTTGTCCTGTGAATAGAGTGTGTTCTGTGTGTGTGGGGGGGGGGGGGGTACAATGTCTTTGGCCAGCGTGTGAAATGTGGCCTGGTTTTTAAAACTATAGATCTATATTGAAAACAAATTTATCCAGGCTGGTAAATATTGAAACTCCATTATGTCGTATATCATCTTGTTAGCGCGCTTTTATCCTTTGCGCAATATTTGCGCCAATATAGCCTTTGACTCATTTGTTTATTTAAAGATTTAAAGTGACGTAAATTTAGCCAAACTATGCCTGACATAATTAAAACCTACAATTTTTCTGATAATCTGCTAGCTACAACTTATTGAATTAAGGACCACTAACTATGAAACAGAAGCTAAAAATAAACGTCTTGAGCGTGGTGAGTACTCCTGTTTTCTACTGAAATTTGCTGGAGCTTATGTACTTGTACAAGATTGATGTATGAAGTATCACAAATGAAATATAAAACTACCAGTAATTATAATTATTATACACTTCAGCTTTTAAACTTCCCAAAATGTTCTTTAAGTGTTTAAGGGATATGGGAATTCTAATTTTTCCTTGCAGGTATAAGAGCTTCTGATGTTGGTGGGGGGGGGGGGGGGGGGTGAAAAAATGCTTGCATGATTTGTTAGTGCTTTTTACATCTTTTGATAGCTATCCGATGTAAAACAAATAGGTGCATGTTAATGCCCCTAATATTTGTTTGTTATATATTTTGCTATATAATTAGCCACATTTTTTTGATGTATGTTTAAGGCTAATGAATTAATTTTCATAACAGTTTACTTTTATAAATATTTTTACAATGCTTAAATACAAAACAATATCCGTAGTGACACAATAGCTAGAATAATCCCCAAACCATATTTTCCAGCATTGGTTGATGTTTATTAGCTCTACATTTGCCTCAACTGCTTTGATTTAAAATATATACACTCTCTTTTAAAATTGTTTAGAATTATCTGAAGCCAATGACAAAATTGAACAGTTGAATAAAGAGCTTGGAAAAGCTAAACAGGTATTTAACTACTAATAAACTTCTTGACATAATAATTTTTTTATATGTTTGACCAAAAATACTTACATCCTTAAAGTTTTAAAATTATTATCATATTTTACTATATTTTTATTGCCATACTTTTAAAAGAATGTACAAACTTTGTGTATTTTTTATACGAGCGCTAAAGTGTTATTTTTTTCTTCTACTTTACAGGCTATTAGTAAAAGCAAAAAGGCCAAGGTCAGTGTAAATTTCTCCCCTCCAACATGGAAGAAAATATAAACACTAATTAGCATATTCTGTATTAATGAGCAGCTGCAGCACCATGTAACCTTACCCATGTTATCTCTTGGTATATTCCACACAGGATGTGGAAGTCCTCATTCAAGAATCAGACTCCCTGCAGAGGAAACTGCTCAGCCAAGAGGAGGAATTCAGGCTTCAGAACCAGACTCTTATGGCAGAGCTGAGCCTGGTGAGTTTGTGCTTAAACCTTGTTTCAAGTAGCTCTATTGGACATATATAGGCTACATGTATAGGAGCACCATCCAGTGTTTTTCTCATGATGTTGCAAAGGAAAAAACATCTTGCTTCTAATGTTGGTTCTTCTGTCACAGGTGCAGTGTTAAAATATGTATACATACATTCTCATTCACTTGATTTGAATCATGCACCTCATATAATTATAACCTTAGTAATAATTTTTTTGTTTGGGTAGACCTACCTCTTTAAACAGTTGAATCAAAGATATAGTCTTTCTTGTATTAAAACCCTAACCCTGTCTCTAAGTGATAAAGGCAAAAAAACCATCTTAATTTGTAATAAAGTTGATAAATTTTTGTTTTGATCTGCCACATTTAGTTAGTTTCCAGCAATGAAGAGCTCAAAAAAGAACTGGAATGCTTGAAGTCAAGCTCTGCAGCAACAGCCAGTGAGACAGAGTCTTCAAACAATGATGAGATGTGCCGGTTGCAAGCAGAAAATTTGGCACTACAGAAAAACTTGAATGGTTGGTTTTGTTAGCTCTGTCAGGGGACAGGAGATACTTTAGAAACCTTTTATTTTCATAAGATTTTTAATTAAAATTGAATGAAAATGTCAAGATCTTGATTTTTGAAAAAATATCAAAACCCTGTTATTAAATTTGGCAGGAATAATACATAACAAATTTATCTTCTAGTATAGAGCTTGCAAGGACTAGGCAGGTTGTCAAACAAAAACAGTTGTAATGGTGGCCATGATGTGCTAGAGCCTGTGACACAGAGATTTAAAAAAAAAATATTTTAACTCATCAATGTCATCATATCATGATAATGCCTATCATGATTTAAAATTGAAACATTAATATTCTAAAACTTTAGATAAACAATTTAAAACATCTTTATAGAAAAATGTCTACTTTTTAAAAATAATTTTTTTTTTTGGATTCACATGCTTGGGACCATATAAATTAAAAAAAAACCTTGATACTGGAGTAGCTGAAACTATTTTTTAGAATAAATACTCAACATACCAAAATGATTTTTTGTTTTTTGCAAACAATTTCTTTCCATTAGCTGAAAAATTGCCCCCAATTACACCACATGTTAGTTTTTTTCTATTAGTTTGTTTATTTCCCTCTTTCAAATTTTAAAATCTGTCCCTCATTTCAACAGCTCTGCAGGAGAGGTTTGATAAAGAGGTTTTAATCAAAGCTGAAACCCAAGGGGAAGCACCCTCTGAAAATGTGCCTTCCCCAGACAGGTAAGGGCAGACAACTACTTATTTAATTAGCCCTCTTCTCTCCTGAGATGACCACTTCTCCAGTATGGCCAAGCTAAATAATGCAATTTTTATACATGATGCTTAAATAAAAATCCTTAGTATAAATTTCTTTCATTTGACCCAACTGGTGAATTTTTGTTTTCTGTCCAGAGATTACACAGGGGATGAAGGCTGCACAGAAGAAGTAGATGGAGTCAAACGACCAGGTATTGTAATCAGATGGGTTTTTGTTGTAATCTGATAGCATACAGCTATGTTTTCTATACATGGCAGTTCAAATGACATTGAAATCCTAGCTTAAATTTTTTTCATAAATTCCTTAAATTAAAGTGAACTAATTCCCTTTCTTTTCTTACTGTCCTAAAATTGAACTTATGTAATTACCTGATTTCTTTCAGCTTCATCTTCCCCACCCCCTGATTATGGAGAGCTTATCAACAGTAAGTCAAATTTTTTCATAATTGTATGTGTATATAACATCCACATTGCATGACTGATAGCAGGTTTCTTGTTAGATATTGCTTGTTGCAATTTCATCTTCTAGTGAATTTATACTGAATATATTTTCATTCAAATACAATAGTGAATTCATGTTTTCAGTTTTAATTATTGAATTTTTAGCGCAATTTCCATTCTGGAGAATTGTGTTTATTAACCCGTCATTTCTGGATGGATGAATGTATGGATGTGTGTCCGCAGCTTTAAGTCGTATCTCCTCCTCAACGAAGCAATTTCGATGACTAGTTACAAAAACAATTATGTTAAGCAAGTTACGAGGATGAACATAGGCCATAAAAATTCCGGGTTTCTTTCATGGATTTCCCGGAAAAGCCAAAAAACCTCGAAAAAATGCAGTTTTTGGCTCATATCTCGGCAACCAGACCACTTAGCGACTTGAAACATGTACCAATCGATTCCTGCCATAATTTAGAACAATATTGCCGAAGAAAGTTTTCAAAAATATCCTTTCGTTTGGTCACAAAATTTTTTTTTAATTAATTAAAATTTGGACCGAATTAGTAGGCATTTTATGCAACCACACCACACACGTCATCACGTTCAATAGCTGCGCCATCACGTTCAATGGCTGCGACATCACGTTCGGTAGCTAGGCGCGCAATGGTTTTTAGTCATGTTACTCTATTGTAAATAAAACATGTAAAATACTGAAAAAAAAATTAATAAAAAACGTTTTAATAACTAACCAATGGTTTTACTAACCCTGCTCTTGATTTACCCTACGACAGAGCTATTTTTAGATAACATAAGGAAATTGTGCTAAAATTGTCACTAGACTTTTTTAAATTACTTGTTTTCTGATTTCTCCAAAGGGAAACTTAATTGATTAAAAAATTTTTTACTTACAGAACTACGTCTAGAGTTGGACACAGAGCTAGAGGAGAAAAAATTGATCAAATCACAACTGGAACAAAAAAAGGTTTTTGAATATTGTATAACTATCTTGCAAACATTTACAGTATTATAAGTTTATAACATTTACCCAGCTCTGATTGGTACTAACCCAAGTTAGGAAAAGTAAAAGCAGCTGGGCAAAGTGCTGACCATACTGTCCACTCATATGCCAAGATCACAGAAACAGGTGAATTTTACTTCACTTGCCTCAAGAACTATCTGGTTGGAAAAGGGAAAAATATTATATACAAATCAAAAAAAAAATATAAAGAATGAAAATAAATTAGTAACCAATGAATATACTGATTCAAAGAATTGTTTTTTTTTTAATAAAAATGAAAACAATTTTGTGAAATTAAGTATCAAATTTTGACTTATTTTATAATCCCATGTAGAAGAAACGAACTTTTAAATTGTCTATTGAAATAAGATTAGAAGGATTGATCATATAATTGTTCAATTTTTCATACACTGTATTTTAACACTAAATTTCTTTTACAGAAAGAAAGCCAGGAACAGTTATCAGCTCTTCAGGAAGAAATTGAAAAGGTTTGTGGGACTTTAGCAGTAGATTACATTCCAAACAGAGTTTAATACACTGCATACATTAAATACACCCACCTTCTTGATGGTAAGTAGGATAGATGAAGTAGAGTTCATCTGTTTGTATACCACTTTCTTGTACTGACTTTTTGACCCCATTTGCCATATTTCAAATCCTGGTTGATTGCTAATTAATATTTACAAAAAAAAATAAGAAAAGGGGGACATGTTAAACTTCTATTAGCTCAGTATTGCAACCTCTCATGAATATAAAAAACCTTTACTAATTATTTCCATATAAGTTTATTTATGAAGATGCATTGAAATGAAGATTCTACTGTTTATATTTTAAACTGTAAAAAGAGATGTTACATGCACACTTGAAAATGAAAAAATCCACATTTAGTCATAGAGCCACAAGCATGTTGCCAACCACTTTAGCTATAAACTGATTCTGTAATATGTATTCCTTTTATAGAATACATCATTTCTTTATTAATTATATTCTTTTCTTTTTAATATATGCATAAATATATTTATTTTCTTGTAATATTTTCTTAAAATATATTTATTTCAATAAATTTTCTTTGATTCCCTGTGCACCTGTAGGCAAATGAGAAACTGAAGCGTAAACAGGAAAGGTGAGTTCAAGTTTTATTTACCTGATGCTTTTTGTTTTTATGTGATCATTAAGGCTCAACTTATTCTGCCAGTAATGTAATTTCTTGAGCATTTTCACCTCAGCTACCTTCAACTTCATGCAGAGAAAGAACAGTTGTTCAAAGAAATTAGGTAAGTCAGTTTAAAAAAAAATTTAATAAATTGTAATTTAAATTTTTTTTATATAAGTTGTATGGAACTAATTTAGATTTGTTTTGTACTGTGAAGTGCAAAACTTGAAGAGACGCAGGCTGCCAGGGACAGGGATCAGAAGTATTACAAAGACCTGATGGCCAAACAGGCAGCTGAAATTGAGAAAGCCAGGAAGGTAAATTATACTTTTTACAATCATGAATATTTGTCTAACACTGCGTTTACACTTATGACATGTATACTATACTCGTCTAGAAAAAAAACTCCACCATAAGTTAATTTGATCAGATCATGTATAGGGAGATCTACTCGCTTATTGTGAAGTTTTT
Source organism: Physella acuta (assembly GCF_028476545.2). Taxonomy (NCBI): domain Eukaryota; kingdom Metazoa; phylum Mollusca; class Gastropoda; family Physidae; genus Physella; species Physella acuta. The sequence continues at coordinate 211,839 of NW_026731939.1, read as the reverse complement.
TTTCTATAGCATATTATACATGTGTAAGTGTAAATGCTGTTAGAGAGTCTGATATTGAAAGTATCTACAGTTTTATGTCATGTCTTTGTACTCAGGAAATAGAACAACACCAAGCACATAAAGACAAGCAGGCAGAGGAGCTAAGGCAACAAATAGCACAGCTGCAGAAGCAGGTAGGAATTATTTCTTACATAGGTGGCGCCACACATTATAACAATGTTGAGAGATGTTCATAGTTTAGTTTAAAATTGTGATACTTCTCTTAAAAAGAATTAAAATATTAAGACAAGTTGTAGGTAATTTTTAAAAAATATTTACATTTCAACAATTGAAAATTAATTCCCCTATTGCTTTCAATGTAACATTTCTGGTTAATTATGTTGTTTTAAAAATGTTAGAATTATGTGAGTTTTTTCAATATTAAAACTATTAAAACGTAGTGTTAATTTATGTAACTATATTGATATATGTGATATAGAAATAATTACAAATATCAACATTTATTTTGTCACTGCTAAAATAGCTGCAAATATTAAATTGGATGTTGACATTTCTGGTCTGGTTATAAATTGCAACATTTATGTTGAATATGAACATTTAGGTTGACACATCTGGCATGGTTGCGACCCACCAGCTGCAGGAACAGAGTGGCAAGTATCTGGCAGAGATCACTGTACTCAGGGACCTACTGGCCAGGACAACTAAAGAGCGTGATGATGTGTACGCTCAGCTACAGGTAACTTTGTCTGATGTATGCTCAACTTAAGGTAACTTAGTTTGCTATGTGCTTGACCTAAGGTAACTTTGCTGTATGCTCAACTACAAGTAAAAAGTAAATTTAAAAAAAAAAAGTTTTTTTTTATAAACTTTGCCGCACTTCTGTTATTATTGTAATGTAAAATATTTTTCTGAGAATAAAATTCTGTCATTAGTCAACAACACCATCAAACACGTAAGCAGGTGGTCAAGGTGGTGGGGGAGATATTTTTTTACTGCTACTGACTCAATGGTTTGAGCTTGTTTAAACCTCCATTGTTTCATTCTAATCTTTACCACCAGTTAAAGCTGATGTCTAGTTATGTGATTTTTAGCTGGAGCTCTTTTGTAATTTGTAAACAGGAAGTCTTGAGATAACAAAAACATTGTTAATTTATTTGTAATAATAGCTACGGAAATAGGTGGACCGTTTCCTCTTTATTGTCCCGCATATAAAAAGTAAAGTAAGAATTCTTCTTCAGACCTAGTGATCCATAGTGAGCCACTCTGTCTCTAGGTTAAGCTTGTAAATAAGTGTACCATAAAACAATGTGTTTACAGGAGAGTCACAGGGTAAATAAGTGTACCATAAAACAATGTGTTTACAGGAGAGTCACAGGGTAAATAAGTGTACCATAAAACAATGTGTTTCCAGGATAGTCACAGGGTAAATAAGTGTACCATAAAACAATGTGTTTACAGGAGAGTCACAGGGTAAATAAGTGTACCATAAAACAATGTGTTTACATGATAGTCACAGGGTAAATAAGTGTACCATAAAACAATGTGTTTACAGGAGAGTCGCAGGGTAAATAAGTGTACCATAAAACAATGTGTTTACAGGAGAGTCACAGGGTAAATAAGTGTACCATAAAACAATGTGTTTACAGGAGAGTGCAGGGTAAATAAGTGTACCATAAAACAATGTGTTTACAGGAGAGTCGCAGGGTAAATAAGTGTACCATAAAACAATGTGTTTCCAGGATAGTCGCAGGGTAAATAAGTGTACCATAAAACAATGTGTTTACAGGAGAGTCGCAGGGTAAATAAGTGTACCATAAAACAATGTGTTTACAGGAGAGTCGCAGGGTAAATAAGTGTACCATAAAACAATGTGTTTACAGGAGAGTCGCAGGGTAGCTGAGGACTCAGTGAGCCAGATGCAGGCAGCTTTAGCAGAGAGAGACACACAGATAACATCTATGCAAGAGATCAGTAAGGTAAGCAGGTTTAAGCTCAGTCCAATTCAATTGTATAGCCCTTGTTTTCTTATATTACTACTAACATGGGCAAAACATTTTTTAAAAAAATGTGTCTTCTCTGAAGACTTGGACCAAGAAATATAGTTAAAGTTTAAAATGACGTCGATACTTAATATGTAAAGAACTGATATTATTCAATTGACAGAGAACTTGAAAAAGTGTATTGCCTTCTGTTTACAGGTGGCAGAGAAAAGGAAATCTTTGCTGGATGAGCTGTCAATCAAGTACCAGGAGGAGTATGATGCTCACAGGGACAACCTGGCAAAGATGGAGGCCAAACATCTTGAGGTGGTGGATGGCTTGAAAGCTGAGATGGCAGATAAATCTGTAGGTTTTTTACTGTTGCATTGGTTCAGTTGTGTGTGGATGAGTATTGTTGATTTGTGTGTAGTTAGGGGTGTGAGGTATGATTCATAGTGTGGGTTAATCATAGCTAGGATTAATTGTTACAACTGATTAGAGCTAGGTTAAGGTTTGAGGTCTATGTACTTAATACTTCAATTAAAAAAAAATTGCCAAGGAGAAACCCCATATAAAAAATATTAACTAATTAAACTAAATATATACTGATTATCATTTTATATCACTAACATGTGTAGTAATAAGAATTTCAAATGTAGTTAATAAACTTTGTTCTGTCTGTTCATTGTGCTGTAAACTATTTCAAATGTAGTTAATAAACTTTGTTCTGTCTGTTCATTGTGCTGTAAACCTAAGATGGGACAGTAATGTTAAAAAAGTTAACTTGATATCTCTGTAGAGGTTTTAAATATATTTGTGTTTATGTCTGCGACAACCAGAGAAAGATGAATGAATTAAGCCGTCAAGTTGCTGTGGTTGAGGAGCTCAATAAAAAAGTTCATGCTCTGGAGGACACCAAAGGCTGGCTGGAGAGGAGACTAACTGAGACGGAGGTTAGAGAAACTTTTTCTTCAATCTACTTTTAATGAAAGATGTATTTTTGTTAGATTGTGTACCTCAGTGAAAGAATAACTTTAGTTGAATGTGGTTTTAATGAAGGAAATATTTAGTAGTTAAATATACTTGTAATGAAAGAAGTTTTTAAAATTCAGGTTTACTTTTAATAAATGACTTTCTGATTTGATCATCTGTTAAGGAAAAAGAAATTTTAAAAATAAAATTTATTTTTAGTGGTTGGCTATATTATAACAATTATAACATCATGACAATGTTGCCAATCACAAATTATAAAGCTCCTGTTAAGCACAAGTTAATTTTACCAAACTATATGCGTCATTGACTCAGTAAGGAGTAAGGATATTGTGACATAAGTTAGTCTTTTCATCCTGACAGTCCATAGGATAAGTGAAGTAAACTTGTTTGTGTGAGCTCAACATATGAATGGATAGTGTGGTCATCACTATGTTAAACCACCTTTACATTCCCTGAACATGAATCAGAGCTGTGTTGATTCAGAGATATGGTATGGACTCAAGCCCGGAATTGAAACTTAAGACTTTCAAGTTAGCAGTCATAAGCTCTACCACTTGAGCATGCTGTCTCATAAGCACAAGTTAATTTGACCATAATTTTTGTGACAAACTCAATATTTAAGGATATTGAGCCCCAGATTGCATCATCTAACACTTAAAAACAGTGAAGTGTCATTGACTTGATCTGTGACAAGTTAGACTAAACTTGGGGTATTTTTTTTTTTAAAGGAGCAGCTAGCATCCACTGTCATCTGTGACTAGTTAGAGTAAACTTGCTGTATTTTTTTTTTAAAGGAGCAGCTAGCATCCACTGTCATCTGTGACTAGTTAGAGTAAACTTGCTGTATTTTTTTTTTAAAGGAGCAGCTAGCATCCACTGTCATCTGTGACTAGTTAGAGTAAACTTGCTGTATTTTTTTTTTAAAGGAGCAGCTAGCATCCACTGTCATCTGTGACTAGTTAGAGTAAACTTGCTGTATTTTTTTTTTAAAGGAGCAGCTAGCATCCACTGTCATCTGTGACTAGTTAGACTAAACTTGGGGAATTTTTTTTTTAAAGGAGCAGCTAGCATCCACTGTCATCTGTGACAAGTTAGACTAAACTTGGGGAATTTTTTTTTTAAAGGAGCAGCTAGCATCCACTGTCATCTGTGACAAGTTAGACTAAACTTGGGGAATTTTTTTTTTAAAGGAGCAGCTAGCATCCGCTGTCATCTGTGACTAGTTAGACTAAACTTGGGGAATTTTTTTTTTAAAGGAGCAGCTAGCATCCACTGTCATCTGTGACAAGTTAGACTAAACTTGGGGAATTTTTTTTTTAAAGGAGCAGCTAGCATCCGCTGTCATCTGTGACTAGTTAGACTAAACTTGGGGAATTTTTTTTTTAAAGGAGCAGCTAGCATCCACTGTCATCTGTGACAAGTTAGACTAAACTTGGGGAATTTTTTTTTTAAAGGAGCAGCTAGCATCCACTGTCATCTGTGACAAGTTAGACTAAACTTGGGGTATTTTTTTTTTTAAAGGAGCAGCTAGCATCCACTGTCATCTGTGACAAGTTAGACTAAACTTGGGGTATTTTTTTTTTTAAAGGAGCAGCTAGCATCCACTGTCATCTGTGACAAGTTAGACTAAACTTGGGGAATTTTTTTTTTAAAGGAGCAGCTAGCATCCACTGTCATCTGTGACAAGTTAGACTAAACTTGGGGTATTTTTTTTTTTAAAGGAGCAGCTAGCATCCACTGTCATCTGTGACAAGTTAGACTAAACTTGGGGTATTTTTTTTTTTAAAGGAGCAGCTAGCATCCACTGTCATCTGTGACAAGTTAGACTAAACTTGGGGTATTTTTTTTTTAAAGGAGCAGCTAGCATCCACTGTCATCTGTGACAAGTTAGACTAAACTTGGGGTATTTTTTTTTTTAAAGGAGCAGCTAGCATCCGCTGTCATCTGTGACAAGTTAGACTAAACTTGGGGTATTTTTTTTTTTAAAGGAGCAGCTAGCATCCGCTGTCATCTGTGACAAGTTAGACTAAACTTGGGGTATTTTTTTTTTTAAAGGAGCAGCTAGCATCCGCTGTCACATCATTTGAGGAGGAGAGGGAGTCCATGAAGAAAGAGAAGCTGTCTGAGATTGAGGCTCTCAACCTCAGGCACCAGGAGGAGATGGGCAGGCTGCAGGAGGAGAGTGGGCGGTGCCTGGCAGAGTGGGCACTGAAGGAGGCATCACTGAACCAGGAGCTGGAGCAGATCAACGCCACCATCAGCCAGCTCAAACAGGTATTTCATGCAGTCAGATAACAGAGCTAAGGCCTTAGTACAGCTGAAACAGGTATTTCATGCAGTAGGATAACAGAGCTAAGGCCTTAGTACAGCTGAAACAGGTATTTCATGCAGTAGGATAACAGAGCTAAGGCCTTAGTATAGCTCAAACAGGTATTTCATGCAGTCAGATAACAGAGCTAAGGCCTTAGTATAGCTCAAACAGGTATTTCATGCAGTCAGATAACAGAGCTAAGGCCTTAGTACAGCTCAAACAGGTATTTCATGCAGTAGGATAACAGAGCTAAGGCCTTAGTACAGCTGAAACAGGTATTTCATGCAGTAGGATAACAGAGCTAAGGCCTTAGTATAGCTCAAACAGGTATTTCATGCAGTCAGATAACAGAGCTAAGGCCTTAGTATAGCTCAAACAGGTATTTCATGGAGTCAGATAACAGAGCTAAGGCCTTAGTACAGCTCAAACAGGTATTTCATGCAGTAGGTTAACAGAGCTAAGGCCTTAGTACAGCTCAAACAGGTATATCATGCAGTCAGATAACAGAGCTAAGGCCTTAGTACAGCTCAAACAGGTATATCATGCAGTCAGACAACAGAGCTAAGGCCTTAGTACAGCTCAAACAGGTATATCATGCAGTCAGACAACAGAGCTAAGGCCTTAGTACAGCTCAAACAGGTATTTCATGCAGTCAGATAACAGAGCTAAGGCCTTAGTATAGCTCAAACAGGTATATCATGCAGTCAGACAACAGAGCTAAGGCCTTAGTACAGCTCAAACAGGTATATCATGCAGTCAGATAACAGAGCTAAGGCCTTAGTACAGCTCAAACAGGTATATCATGCAGTCAGATAACAGAGCTAAGGCCTTAGTACAGCTCAAACAGGTATTTCATGCAGTCAGACAACAGAGCTAAGGCCTTAGTATAGCTCAAACAGGTATATCATGCAGTCAGATAACAGAGCTAAGGCCTTAGTACAGCTCAAACAGGTATATCATGCAGTCAGATAACAGAGCTAAGGCCTTAGTACAGCTCAAACAGGTATTTCATGCAGTCAGACAACAGAGCTAAGGCCTTAATATAGCTCAAACAGGTATATCATGCAGTCAGATAACAGAGCTAAGGCCTTAGTACAAACTTGCAGCATAGGCACATTATATATTCGCTACTTTACTTATTTTTTACATTTTAAAAAACTTTTCAATTATAATTTAAATCATTTTATCAATAATTCAACAGCACATTTTAATTTCTAATTATTTGAAATATAAACAGGCTATGAGTTTGTGACATCATTTTTTTCTTCTTCCTAGAACTAGCTATTCTAACGTTTATGTAATGTAATTGAATTTTTTATTTTAGCAAATAAAGGACAAAGAAGATGACAAGAAATTGCATGAGAAAAAGGGAATGATTGTGGTGGGTATATTTTCTGGAATTTTACAGGAAATTTACACGATATTTACATGTAAATTCACGTGAAATTTCATGAAGCTGGTGATTAAATATTAAAAGTAATTGAACCAGCAGCTATTTTAAATATTTAATTGTTTTTGGTAGATCATATAACTTTTTTAGTTTGTTATAAGGCTTTGGTTCTAATCGGTGTTGAAAATGTTATCATGTAGTTGAAAGATTTGAAGAGACAGCTTCACGCAGAGAGAAAACGAGCAGAGAAGCTTCAACTTAAGCTGCAAGAAGTTTTGTCGGAAGACAGCAATAAACGTGAGTCTACACATTCTTACTTCCCTTAATGTTACACAGTTGCTTCCCTTAGTTGGCACAGTTCCTGTTTTATAGTTCTTTCTAAAGTTATTTTTAGATACCTTAGTTCACACAAAGCTACCAACTTACTGGTGAATAAATGTTTCATTTTAATTTCCCTGCTAGGAAGATTTTCCTAATTATAATGTTATGTTTTAATTAATTTTTTTTTACTTCCCCAGATATGGAAGACTTTTTCCGAACGCCAGACAGTGATCTACAGGAGACAAGGTAGAGGATCTCTTATCTTTGTGTTTGCATCGACCATCTCTTCTATAATATTGTTTAGAGACTTTAGACAATGTGGTTGTTGTTTGATATTACAGTTTTCTTTTAGTTGAGACTTTAGACCAGGGGTCTCCAAACTACGGCCCGCGGGCCGGATGCGGCCCGCGATGTCCTCTCATCCGGCCCGCGGAGATATTTTGTCCACGGAAAAACCGTTTGTTGGTGATGGCTGAGGAACTTTGCCCAGAAAAATTAAAGACATGCCTGGAAGAAACTGGCCCCCGAACTGAAATTTGATAGTTAATGCGGCCCTCGGACTGAAAAGTTTGGAGACCCCTGCTTTAGACAATGTGGTTGTTGTTTGATATTACAGTTTTCTTTTAGTTGAGACTTTAGACAATGAGGTTGTTTGATATTTTAGCTCTCTGTTAGAGACTTAACACAGTTTGTTTATTGTTTGATATTTTAGCTCTCTGTTAGAGACTTAACACAGTTTGTTTATTGTTTGATATTTTAGCTCTCTGTTAGAGACTTAACACAGTTTGTTTATTGTTTGATATTTTAGCTCTCTGTTAGAGACTTAACACAGTTTGTTTATTGTTTGATATTTTAGCTCTCTGTTAGAGACTTAACACAGTTTGTTTATTGTTTGATGTTTTAGCTCTCTGTCATCATGGGGAGCTGGTGCCAGTGGTCTGTGCAGAGACTCTGTGGCTAGTGGGCCGCAGGTGAGTACATGTTTTATTTAGAAACAGACAAGTCACGTTCTTCAAGATTTTCTCTATCAGTCCCAAATAAGTTTCCCATGATTTTGATTCACAATTTAACTGTATCAGTTTGTCTGTATCAGTCCCCTGTAGCTGTTTTGCCATAATTTTAGCCCACATGTTAACTTTACAACTGTATGTCTATCCCGGTCCCCCATATGTTAACTTTAAGAATATTCCAGTCCCCCATATGTTAACTGTATGTCTGTTCCAGTCCCCCATATGTTAATTGTATAATTATTCCAGTCCCCCATATGTTAACTGTATGACCATCTGTTCCACTCCCCCATATGTTAACTGTATGTCAGTGTCCCAGTCCCTCATATGTTAACTGTATGACCATCTATTCCAGTCCCCCATATGTTAACTGTATGTCTGTCTATTCCAGTCCCCCATATGTTAACTGTAAAAGTAAAAAGTTTCCCTTTCAAACCTGACGGTCTATGGGGCAAGTGAAGTAGAGTTCACTTGTTTCTGTGACCTCGGCATATGAAGAGATAGTGTGGTCAGCACTATGCCCAGCCGCCTTTACTTTCCCTAACGTGAGTTAGGTACCCATCAGAGTTGGGTGGACTCAGGGACGGTCTACTGACTTGAACCCGGATTCGAACTCGAGATTAACGGGTTAGCAGCCCAGCTCTCTACCGCTAGACCACTCCGTCCCATATATGTTAACTGTATGACCATCTGTTCCAGTCCCCCATATGTTAACTGAATGTCTATGTTCCAGTCCCCCATATGTTAACTGTATGTCTGTCCCTGTCACCCATATGTTAACTGTATGACCATCTATTCCAGTCCCCCATATGTTAACCCATATTATCCCAAGGTCTCAAATTTTTATAATTTTTTTATATGGTTTAGCTTTTGGGCACTGAATGAAGGAATGACTATGGATTTTTTTTTAAAATCAATACTTTTTTAAATATCGATTTTTTAAAAAACGTCCCATAAATGGGACGCTAGCAACGAACGGCCCCATGTACATTTATTGAAAAATAAAATCATTTATCACGACATATGGCTAATCACGCGAAAATTAAGCTGTATGCTGATTTTGTATTGTTAGACCAATGATTACATTGTTTAGGACAGCTAAAAATAATGATAATGATCAATTGGGTTAGCCATACCATGGTCTAAAATGCAAAATTTTTGTTCAAAAGTCTAGTTTTCTTTCAATCTAGCATCCATCAAAGTGAACAACACTTGGAAATAAGTAAAGCTGTGACTAATACATCTAATTAGATACACATGATCACAAATATTGTTATTATTCGTCGAAACTGTAATATAATTAAATATAAATAATTGATTTTTTGGGGGGCGTACTTGAAATTTTCAGGGGGGGGGGGGGGACTTAAATTTCAGGGGAAGGGTGGACATTGGTAAAAGTATGTTTTGTATATAAATTCCATTTTGTTCTGGGGGCAGAGCCCCCCCCCCCCCTCTCCGAAATGATGCCTGAAAGAAACTCTGCCCTCAGTGAATTTGCAAAAGACGATCCGGTCCAGTCCCAGATGTCATCTAGCCATCTTCTCTTTTGTTACCCTCTCTATCCCCCCCCCCCCACACCCCCACAGGCGTACATTAGGACATCAGACATCTTATTACTATGGCACGGATCCGTCTCTGGGGGCTTGTATTGTGTGTTCATTGCTCTCATCTATGTATGCACTTCACTATGCGTACAGCTCCCAATCTAACATCAGGAAGCTCCTTAAAAAGTTAACAAAGTAAAACTGGTATCGGGAAACTTTGGATGGGAATATTATTGGGGCATGACACTAGTACACAGCTAATTCACATTTCTGCTATATGTAGCTTGAGCTCTTATATGAAGAGAGTTAACCAACCCCCTTGACTGAATCATTTCACCTCAATAGTGGCCATTGTTATTATTCTGGTTTGTTATAATTTTAATATCACGCGCTAGTAAATTTACAGCAATACTAAATTAGTTTGTATTCAATGGTATTAAATACTTCAGTAAGCGTAATTCTGAAAACTTAAAAATAAAATGTAAGTTTTTCAATATTTGCAATTTTTTAATACAATAATATATAAGAAAATATAGCTCAAGGTCATAATTAAATATCTATAAATACTACTTAACACCCTAAAGTCAACAGTTAACAAAGTCAACAATTGTTTCACCATAATTAACCATTTAACATAAATATTTGCATCTGTGTTTCTCGCTAGTGTCCAATAAATGTGACGTTTGTGTAACAATCTGCATAAATATAGGTCAAGGTCATAATTAAATATCTATAAATAGTACTTAACACCCCAAAGTCAGCAGTTAACATAGTCAACAATTGTTTCACCATAAATAACCATTTAACATAAACATTTGCATATGTGTTTCTCGCTAGAGTCAAATAAATGTGACGTTTGTGTAACAATCTACATGGGGCCATTCGTTGCTAGCGTCCCACTTATGGGACGCTTGTTGTACACTTGATATAACGAAGTAGTAAAAAAAAAATTTTATTCTTAAATTTTTATCAGATAGAAATATGGTACTGCTACAAGTTTCAAATGTATTTTGCACTTAAAATGTTAATATTTTAGAAGATATTCATTTTCCTGTGCGCATGTTTTCTTTTTTTCCGCCATTTTGACAAGTCCTGCAAATCTGGCACTATAACATTTTTCTAAATTAATTTTGTTCACAAAACACACACAGATTCAATAGTCTAACCATTTTCAAATACAATGAAACATAATTTGTGTTTTAACTAGTTTTTAATAAATTTTAGCAATTTTTTTTACAAGCGTCCCATAAGTGGGACGCTAGCAGAATATGGGTTAACTGTATGACCATCTATTCCAGTCCCCCATATGTTAACTGTATGACTGTCCCTGTCCCCCATATGTTAACTGTATGACCATCTATTCCAGTCCCCCATATGTTAACTGTATGACCATCTGTTCCAGTCCCCCATATGTTAACTGTATGACCATCTATTCCAGTCCTCCATATGTTAACTGTATGACCATCTATTCCAGTCCCCCATATGTTAACTGAATGTCTATGTTCCAGTCCCCCATATGTTAACTGTATGACCATCTGTCCCTGTCACCCATATGTTAACTGTATGTCTGTCCCTGTCACCCATATGTTAACTGTATGACCATCTGTTCCAGTCCCCCATATGTTAGCTGTAAAAATATTCCAGTCCCCCATATGTTAACTGAATGTCTGTTCCAGTCCCCCATATGTTAACTGTATGACCATCTATTCCAGTCCCCCATATGTTAACTGTATGTCCATCTATTCCAGTCCCCCATATGTTAACTGTATGACCATCTATTCCAGTCCCCCATATGTTAACTGAATGTCTATGTTCCAGTCCCCCATATGTTAACTGTATGTCTGTCCCTGTCACCCATATGTTAACTGTATGACCATCTGTTCCAGTCCCCCATATGTTAACTGTATGACTGAATGTCCCAGTCCCCCATATGTTAACAGTATGACCATCTATCCCAGTCCCCCATATGTTAACTGTATGTCTGTCCCTGTCACCCATATGTTAACTGTATGACCATCTGTTCCAGTCCCCCATATGTTAACTGTATGACTGAATGTCCCAGTCCCCCATATGTTAACAGTATGACCATCTATCCCAGTCCCCCATATGTTAACTGTATGACCATCTACTCCAGTCCCCCATATGTTAACTGTATGACCATCTGTCCCAGTCCCCCATATGTTAGCTGTAAAAATATTCCAGTCCCCCATATGTTAACAGTATGACCATCTATTCCAGTCCCCCATATGTTAACAGTATGACCATCTATTCCAGTCCCCCATATGTTAACTGTATGTCTGTTCCAGTCCCCCATATGTTAACTGTATGACCATCTATTCCAGTCCCCCATATGTTAACTGTATGACCATCTGTTCCAGTCCCCCATATGTTAACTGTATGTCTGTCCCTGTCACCCATATGTTAACTGTATGACCATCTGTCCCAATCCCCCATATGTTAACTGTATGTCTATATTCCAGTCCCCCATATGTTAACTGTATGTCTATATTCCAGTCCCCCATATGTTAACTATATGTCTATTTTCCAGTCCCCCATATCAGGACACAACAGCCACAGTAGTGACACCAGTGTTGGGGATGAGTACAACGACCTCCTTAAGAGGGTGGCGGCCCTACAGCAAGAGAAATGGGCTCTAGAGGAGAAGGTAATCACCATACAAGATTCCAACTGCCCTAATTGCTTATTTGTACAATTCCCTTCCCCCTGTTTAATTTACTATTTTATCTTCCAAGTAATATTAAGAACATGCCTGAACAGCTACAGTTTGGCGTTGAATTAAAATGAAAATTGTAATCGAGATAAATTGTTAGTTTTTGAGTGAACTTCTGTTTCCTGATCCGTAGTTTTATATTCAGAATAAAATTCTATTTACTTTTGTCCTCCATTATTGCCTCAAAAACAGCCATTTGCAGTGACTCCAGTTAAAACTAGTTGTGAAAGGGTTAAATTTTTACTATAATATGTCTATGTATTCCAGGTGAACCACCTAGAGACCAGTAACTCTTGTATGGCTGAAGATATCTTAAAGAAGACATCAATCATAGAGCATTATGTGATGGAGAGCCGCACAGGTAAGGAACAACTCACATCAACCTTATGACTTAATCCTGTCATTTTAAACACAAGGCTGCAATTAACAACATCTTTACTGCTACAGCTTCATCAAATCCATATATTATACCTGAGGGTTATTTAAACATAAAAACAAGCATTAAAAACAGGTGAATGCTAGGTCATGGCTTTATTTCTTTGTGTTTGCATATTGTAGACACTAATAAAAGAACTGTTTATGTGGCATGTTTGATGTCTACAGGACTAACAGATAGATATTTATATATGGTTATATAAAAGCTGGAGAAGAGTATATCTACAGTATGGGGGGATGGTGTGTGTGGGCCTTGTGTGTATTTTTACTTGTGCTTTCCTCTGTTATTGTGGTGAAATAAGTCAGCTTTGATATCAAAACATTTTGGATTTGGGAGCCTGGCAATCTGGGAAGAGGTGGGGGGGGGGGGGTGCAGGAAATGTACGTAGTGGCTGTTGCATAAGGGGTGGGAAGGTGTGTGCTCCTCTCCTGGCACTGTTATTTTAACCATAGCATGTTATAGCAGTGATGGGTGCCTGACTCAACTTAGGGAAAGTATAGGTAGCTGGGCATAGTACTGACCATACTATCCCATCATATGCCCATGTCAAGAAACATGAACTCTACTTCATCTGCATAAAAAGGAATCTTTACTTTTTTTTTTACTTTAAGTCATATCCTGTTTTTCTAAAATTGTATGGACCCTCTGTCAGCTCTAAATATTTGTTACTTTATGTCATAGCAGTATTCTAAAATCGTAACAAACCATTGGTTACAGGACCAAAACCCAGCCACCCACATGAGGAGAAGCTGACCTTGAAGAAAGTGATGGACCTGGTCAATAAAAACAGTGACCACGCCCAGCACGCTCAGGACATGAACAAGAAGCTGCAGAGTATGTTGGAGGAGACGCTCACCAAGAACATGCATCTACAGCAGGTAAGTGGTACGACAGGTGATAATAACATATTAGTGTACGTTTGTCTCAACCATATTAGTGTAGCATTGAAATTACTACTATGTTGTTTATAGCGTATTATTGTAACATTGACATATGCAGGTGATGTTTATTACCTGTAGTTGTAATATTGTTACTGCACAGGTATTACCTACAAGTCTAATAATGACATTCACTTTTAATTCGTTTAATTTTAGGATCTAGAAGTAATGTCCCAAGAGGTGGTGCGACTCAGCAAATTGACCGCACCAGCAGTTCCGGATAATTCCAAACAGTCCAAGCCCAAAGAGGTAGCAGCACCCCCGACAACTTTATCCCTGGCCTCAACTACCGCCGTCCCTGCACCCCCCACAGAACACATTCCCCAGACGAGCAGCGTCACGTCTGAAGACAACTTTGAAATGGTCTCCAGCACAGTCGGCAGTGACGCTGAGTATGACGTCAAAGTCTCAGAGAATCCAGAGTCCAGTTGATGGTTTGTGAGCTAGTGTCTTTATAGTGGCTGGGGTTGAGGCTGATACAGCAGCATTAGACCAGGGTCCAGTTTTAGATAAATATGGCCGCTTGCTATTAAGGCTTGTTGTAAAATGATGACATTGAGAATCAGAAGAAAGAAATTTTATGAAAAATGAAAAAAGTATTAAATAAAATGCATCTAAATAATGATGGTTAGAAAAGTTGACATAATGGAGTTTTTTTATACTTTGATTTCAGAGTTGTACAAAATTTTGTGAACCTTTTTTTTTAGTTATTTGAAATATTACTTGTCACTTTTTTAACTTGAGGTTTTTGGTACTTTTTTTGTTTTTCATACATTTTCTGTCACAGCCGTGTGTCAGTCTTCTGTCACAACCGTGTGTCACAGTTTTCTGTCACAGCCGTGTGTCACAGTTTTCTGTCACAGCCGTGTGTCACAGTTTTCTGTCACAGCCGCGTGTCACAGTTTTCTGTCACAGCCGTGTGTCACAGTTTTCTGTCACAGCCGTGTGTCACAGTTTTCTGTCACAGCCGTGTGTCACAGTTTTCTGTCACAGCCGCGTGTCACATTTTTCTGTCACAGCCGTGTGTCACAGTTTTCTGTCACAGCCGTGTCACAGTTTTCTGTCACTGCTGTGTGTCACAGGGTGTTGTATGGCCACATAATACAAACACCTTCATGTTGAAAACTGTTGTGTGATGGGGGAAGGAACACTAAACAATGGCAGCACACCACACTTTTTCTTACTCTGTAGCTCTCGCAGACCTGGTATTGTAACATGTTGAATGTAAGTGGACCAAATGTTGAATGTCTGGTATTAGACCAGATGTTGATGTCTGGTATTGGACCAGGTGTTGAATGTCTGGTATTGGACCAGATGTTGAATGTCTGGTATTGGACCAGATGTTGAATGTCTGGTATTGGACCAGATGTTGAATGTCTGGTATTGGCCAGATGTTGAATGTCTGGTATTGGGACCAGATGTTGAATGTCTGGTATTGGACCAGATGTTGAATGTCTGGTATTGGACCAGATGTTGAATGTCTGGTAGATGTTGAATGTCTGGTATTGGACCAGATGTTGAATGTCTGGTATTGGACCAGATGTTGAATGTCTGGTAGATGTTGAATGTCTGGTATTGGACCAGATGTTGAATGTCTGGTATTGGACCAGATGTTGAATGTCTGGTAGATGTTGAATGTCTGGTATTGGACCAGATGTTGAATGTCTGGTATTGGACCAGATGTTGAATGTCTGGTAGATGTTGAATGTCTGGTATTGGACCAGATGTTGAATGTCTGGTATTGGACCAGATGTTGAATGTCTGGTATTGGACCAGATGTTGAATGTCTGGTATTGGACCAGATGTTGAATGTCTGGTATTGGACCAGATGTTGAATGTCTGGTATTGGACCAGATGTTGAATGTCTGGTATTGGACCAGATGTTGAATGTCTGGTATTGGACCAGATGTTGAATGTCTGGTAGATGTTGAATGTCTGGTATTGGGCCAGATGTTGAATGTCTGGTATTGGACCAGATGTTGAATGTCTGGTATTGGACCAGATGTTGAATGTCTGGTATTGGACCAGATGTTGAATGTCTGGTATTGGACCAGATGTTGAATGTCTGGTATTGGACCAGATGTTGAATGTCTGGTATTGGACCAGATGTTGAATGTAAGTGGACCAGATGTTGAATGTCTGGTAGATGTTGAATGTCTGGTATTGGGCCAGATGTTGAATGTCTGGTATTGGACCAGATGTTGAATGTCTGGTATTGGACCAGATGTTGAATGTCTGGTATTGGACCAGATGTTGAATGTCTGGTAGATGTTGAATGTCTGGTATTGGACCAGATGTTGAATGTCTGGTATTGAACCAGATGTTGAATGTCTGGTAGATGTTGAATGTCTGGTATTGGACCAGATGTTGAATGTCTGGTATTGGACCAGATGTTGAATGTCTGGTATTGGACCAGATGTTGAATGTCTGGTATTGGACCAGATGTTGAATGTCTGGTATTGGACCAGATGTTGAATGTCTGGTATTGGACCAGATGTTGAATGTCTGGTATTGGACCAGATGTTGAATGTCTGGTATTGGACCAGATGTTGATTGTCTGGTATTGGACCAGATGTTGAATGTCTGGTATTGGACCAGATGTTGAATGTCTGGTATTGGACCAGATGTTGAATGTAAGTGGACCAGATGTTGAATGTCTGGTATTGGACCAGGTGTTGAATGTCTGGTATTGGACCAGATGTTGAATGTCTGGTATTGGACCAGGTGTTGAATGTCTGGTATTGGACCAGATGTTGTATGTCTGGTATTGGGCCAGATGTTGAATGTCTGGTATTGGACAAGATGTTGAATGTCTGGTATTGGACCAGATGTTGAATGTCTGGTATTGGGCCAGATGTTGAATGTCTGGTATTGGGCCAGATGTTGAATGTCTGGTATTGGGCCAGATGTTGAATGTCTGGTATTGGGCCAGATGTTGAATGTCTGGTATGAATACCAGATGTTGAATGTCTGGTAGATGTTGAATGTCTGGTATTGGGCCAGATGTTGAATGTCTGGTATGAATACCAGATGTTGAATGTCTGGTAGATGTTGAATGTCTGGTATTGGGCCAGATGTTGAATGTCTGGTATTGGACCAGATGTTGAATGTCTGGTATTGGACCAGATGTTGAATGTCTGGTATTGGGCCAGATGTTGAATGTCTGGTATGAATACCAGATGTTGAATGTCTGGTAGATGTTGAATGTCTGGTATTGGACCAGATGTTGAATGTCTGGTATTGGACCAGATGTTGAATGTCTGGTATTGGACCAGATGTTGAATGTCTGGTATTGGACCAGATGTTGAATGTCTGGTATTAAGCTAGATGTTGAATGTTTCATATTAGACAAGATGTCGAATGTCTGACACTGAATTTAACTAGACAAACATAAAAATCAGCGAGAATTAACATATTTATTTTTACATCGTGTGATAATTTTTTTGTTATCAATGTTTCAAAGATTTATTTTTGGCTATCTGTGAATGCTCATTACTTAAGTCATCTAAAACTAATTATTCCCCTAACCCTTGTTTGGGTCGATGCGGCACCACAGCATGGTGTATCTAGGGCTAATTGTGACTTTGTTTTAAAACTAAATATATGAAATTTCAAAATCCACGTTCAAAATGATTTCATAATAAGTCATTATAAATTATAATTTTTAAAGCCAGGAACAAGATAAGCACATCTACAATTGATATTCTCAATATAAAGTGGATTTTGTTAATCGGGAGATCCATGTTCAAAATGCTCAATGTTGGTTTACGATTTATTCCAACTCTGTTTTCATCAAGCTTGTCTGTTTACATGCACTTTAGCGTGCCACAATCAAATGATTGAGCCCAAGCATTCATAGGTATCCTCCCTTTTTAACCAGCATTTTTACACAATTCATGTACATAAACACATCCATATCATGGAACATTTGTATTTGGACATGAGCTACATAAATGTACACATTTGTATGAAGTTATGTTTGTAGACTTATGCTATTAATTACAGGTATGAACTAATTATTCTCTTTTACAGAGAAGGGAAGTGTGAACTTAAAATTCTTTCTATTACACAAAGAAGGGTTAGCAATAATATAAAAAGTTTGGTTTAATTGAGCACTGTTTTGTTGTCAATTAATCAATTTGATTAGGTAATCCAAGTTAGAAAAAGTTTGTAGTTTGGTCTTCATATAGAGTTTGGATTGTACGTGTTGGATTTGTATAGTTTGGGCTCCATATAGAGTTTGGATTGTATGTGTTGGATTTGTATAGTTTGGGCTCCATATAGAGTTTGGATTGTACGGGTTGGATTTGTATCTCAACCTTGACCTGCTACATGGTTCACTACAGGGTTATGATTAGGGTTAGCCTCTATCATTGTATGATGTGATATTAATTAATGTGATTTATATGTTTATTTTTTAGTTTCATTAAATGATGTGTGGATCTTGTAAGCACAAAATATTGACGGCAGTTTAAAACAACTACTTATTTTTTAGATAGTTTTTTCCAAATAATACTAATAAAATATAGTTAGTCATCACCAATAGAAACATAGCCCAGAAAAGAATGTATTGCTTTACCTTTTATTATGACTTCAATTATGAACATGAGTTCAAAGTGACAGTGTTCAGCAGTAAAAAAAAGATCATGTCTTATTTTTGACTTAGCAGCCATTAAATTTTTTTTCCCCCCGAAATCCAATTTCGTTTTTAAGCAATTTTAATCTTTAATCTAACCCATTTATCTAAACAAAATAAGTGCCTCAGACACCTACTCTAATCACCAACTAACTCAATATGTCATTTGTCATTGTGATGTGTTTAAAAAAAGTTTTAAATTTTAAATGAAATGGCAAATTTTTAAAATTTCCTAAATATATATTAACAATATTAATATTAACTTATTGTGAACTGTTAAAATGTTTTATTTTTCAATGAGGAATTTTATAATGGTATTTATAGTAAATATTAATAAATAATTTCTTTAAATTTCTCTTTTTATTTGATATAAGAAACAGAAATTTTCATTTTATTTCTGTTAAACTTGTAAAAATTCTACTACTTCATTATTTTTTTAAGAAACCATTAGGCACAATGTTATTTTTTTTTCCTTATCATGCTGTATGTTAAGATTAATCTTTAGTCTATAAGCATATGTTGCACCACACCAGTTCATGTTGTTATTGGGGATTCCCTTAGCCTAAAAATAAGTGATCCTAAATATAGTCTTCCTGTTTGAGCACACATTTTCTCATGCAACTATCAAATTTGTACCATCACCACCATCAGTTTTCATGAGTACCATCACAGCTATCAGTTTAATTACCACCCATCTTTAATTTTTTCACATACATTATGTTGTCAATAACTTACACGTGAAAATTTGTTTAGTTTCATCTGATGTTTATTTCTAGTAATACACTTTACATTCTTTTATCTTTTAAAATGTTATCATATTAATCTGAATTTTATATTAGTGAAACAGTAATTACCTTGTTACAAAAGAAAACCATTTTCTGGTTGATTCAAATCTAATGACATCATTGGCTTAAAGAATATCTTGTTTTTTTTTCATGTTGAATGTTCATGTTTAGATGTTCTTGATCCAAACACTAAAATATATTCTTACAATTTTTTTTTACTAAATTAATTTTGTTAAAATACATACAATTTTTAACGAGGAGTAGGTGGTAATTCATTGTATTTTATTTTTATTTTGACATGAAGTATGGCATTGCCTTAGCCTTTTGAAATACAGTGCCAAATAATACTCATTATAATTATCATTACAGAAGTATTGAGTGTATGTCAGTTACTAGCGATATTAACAGAAAGTGATATTTCAACGCAAAGGGTAGACAAAGGTACAGCATATAGCGCAAGTACCTTTGTCTACCCTTGGCATTGAAATATCACTTTCTGTTAATATTGCTATTTCATTAACAACGCTTGCTTCCATCCACTCTATATGTCAATTACTAAAGTATTGCACTAGTATTAATGTGACACATTATAACTGTTGCCAACAATAGTTTAAGTCAGTATCTTTATGCCACTCTAGATGTCAAACATTTAGCCTCAGGCTTGAAACTATACAATATTCACAACTTAGTTAGGGCTTAGGCCTAAAAGATATCTTAAATGAGCACACAATTCTTAATGCCACAATAGATGTCAAACATTTAGCATCAAACTTAAACGTTAAAAAACGATAGTTTATGCATACATAATTCTTTATGCAACATTAGATGTCAAACATTTAGCATCAAACTTAAACATTTCAAACCCGTAGTTTATGCATGCGCTATTCTTTATGCAGCACTAGATATCAAACAGCATCAGGCTTAAAACAGTTTCATATTTTGACTAGTTCATTACATGTCAATGTGTCATCTCAAACCATGTCATAAGCGCATGACATTTTATGCACTAAACAGTCACTGAATTTGTAACTAAGAGTTTTAATATGGCCTGTATCAATGGCCTGTAGTTTTCACTAGGTCTATATTAAATGGCTCTTTTGTTAACCCATAACATACTTCATGGCTTTCAAAATAAGCCATAACAAACCATACATAGAAAAGTTTTTTTCTTTAAACTGTATCCCCATTGTAATTTGAGTAGAGATGCTAGGTTGAGCTTATCCATTATGTCACATTTTCAAAACAGTCAGTAAAACTATTTTCCAAGCTGAAATAATTTTACAGTTTGCAAATTAGTTTTTAGTTATCTAAATGAGCTACTTATAACCAATCAGAATACGACGAAGCTCAAAAGACAATTATAAAAAATAATATATGCGTTTCAAATTTCATTGCTAATTTTGTACTTGTGTTGCATTTTCACTCACATGTATTTGGTGTGTGAATCACCTTTCATCCACAAATAATTTTATAGAAGTAATCATCTCACTCATGACTTTTTGTACGTGCAATATTGATTCCATAAATGTCATTGGATTTCATATTAAACTCATTTTTTTGTCTTACACTGTGTTCATTCTTGTCTTGTCAATTTGCAACTGTCAGTGAATTTTCTATAAGGAAGACAGTGACAGTAAATCAGTTTTCTCCATTTGAGGATTAAATTCTTGCTGTTTTTTTCCCGCCACCAAATTTTTCAGATAAAAAGTCAGAAAAGTTTCAGACAATTTTTTTTATTTGCCAAAAATAAAATAAAGTGAAGTGAGCTCTTTAAACTTTCTCATATGTTCTTATGTATGTTACTCCTAAAATAGCCCCCCCCCCTTTCCGCTTGTAAAACAATATATATAAATATATAATACACACACACACACACACATATATATATATATATATATATATATATATATATATATATATATATATATATATATATATATATATATATATACAGATTTACATATACAGATATATATATATAGATAGATCAATTCTCTCTCTCTATAGCTAAATGTACCTATTAAGCTGGGATGTTTTAACTTATAAACATTCCACTGTATTTATTAAGTAAGAAGTCCATTGTCGACTCTAAAGGACCGACTCTTCTAAGCAACAGCACATTTGGGAATTTCCCTAGGGGTGATTTATAGATAAGTCTCATTTCTCTGTGAAGTCTATTTACCACACCATCTTTCTACGTCTCGCAGTAGTTTGGGCATCTGACTCAGAAGAGATGTTGCAACGAGTATTATACATGGCCTCTAATTATTGAAGTCATTCCGACAACGACGTCAACAGCCAATATAGAGAAAATAAACAAAGCAAGGAAAAAATACTCTTATATAGTTATAGCCTTTGGCTAATTTATCAGCTGTCGAAAAATGTAATACATAAAGTTAACATGTTAAAAAAATACTGCAGTTCTTTGAATGAAAAAAAACTCCAATTAAATACGCCTTTTGGAGTATTTTTTTTAAAATGTCGATTAAGGTAAATTTATTTTTTCACTTCATTGGTTCAGTTAATGGAAGATTAAGGAGGGTTTTTTTTTTTCTTAAAATATACACACACACAAATGTTAATTTTTTTTTTTCGGAAAAGCGACGAACCGCTTCAGAGATAGCATTTTGTCTGCCACAGTTTAGCCAAGCTTCATTTATCTCCCTTAGCAACATTCGTCAGGGGAGACTACTTTAATTTTATTTTAAATGAACGAGTCACTGATAGCATTGTAACCCTTGAAACTTGCACACGAGAATTTTTTTTTTATATTGCTACTTCATTACAGTATAGGATGTGAAGCTTTTAGCAGCTAACCGTTAACGTAGTAGTAAGGATAGGTAGGGACAAAATGTGTATGTATGTAGGGGGGGGGGGGGGAGATGATGAGAATTTTTAAAATAATTGTGACATGAAATGGCTTGTATAAATCAAAAAGATGAAAACAATGATAAACATTTTTGTTACTTTGCAAAGAGAGCACACTTTTTTTAGACAATAAAATCACAGTAGCCTAACCGGCATATTTGTACTGTAGCCTACCCGGCATATTTGTACTGTAGCCTAACCGGCATATTTGTACTGTAGCCTAACCGGCATATTTGTACTGTAGTCTAACCGGCATATTTGTACTGAAGCCTAAGAAATGTTTCGTATATAAATTACATCTGCATGAAAGAAAAAATAATTGGGTGCCACCTATAGGCCTTTCAACTGTAGAGACTACATCATTATACCCTTTCAAAATTTAATATTCGTTTTGAGAAATATATTTTCAATTTAAATTATTTTTTTTCCTCTGGATTAATCTTTCTTTCCCGCTTACTACCGCCTCCTCTCTCCCCCCCCCCCCGGGACGGCGTGGTCGAATGGAAGAGTGTTTGGCCTCTAGCCCGAAAGTCTTGAGTTCGGATCTCGGTTCGGATTTATGACTGTAGCCCGTCCCTGAGTCCACCCAGCTCTGATGGGTACCTGACTTACGTTTGGAAAGTAATGGCGGCTGGGAATAGTGCTAACCACTCAGGCCGAGAAACATATGAACTCTACCTTATCTACCTCATCTGCTCATCTGACCACTGGATCGTCAGATCTAAAGAGGAATCTTACCCCCCCCCCATCCTTCCCCACCCCAGTTGTTACGATACTTACGACAAGCCTATAGTAACTTGTACCTTGTTCTCATAACAAACAAAAACAGAGACATGCACTCAACCAGAATCAAGTTTTTGGCCTGCAAGCTAAGTGTACATTTACAACTGTTGAAATGAGGCTAGTCTTGTCTTTTAAGAAAAAAAAAATCAAATTAGGTTTTTTTAAAAAAAATTAAGAAATGGAAGATTAATTTCGATTTACGACATGACATAATAATCGATTAAGTCCCTGAATCGATCACCAAAGAAATGCCCTTTACATCCAGTTACCGAGGGGTTCTTCAATACATCACTGTAGGCCGTCATTGCCGGCATGACATGCGCACAATTACTGTTTCAAGCCGCCGCCCAGAGCAGTTTTCCGCTTGGCTGAGCAAAAACAGGGGAGGTAATATATGTTGGAGTTGTTTTTTTTTTGCCTCCCTTATATTACTCTTCAGTATGACTGAACTATCTAGAACTAACATTTCCGTTAGGGAGGCACTGGATCGTACTTAATTTGCTCTTTGATTTAAAAAACAATTAAACTTCAACTAGTAGTAAAAAGAAGAAAAAAAAATACCCTTTCAAAATCTAACATTGGTTTCGAGAAAAAGATTTTCAATTTAAATTCTTTTTTTTTATTCGGCTAAATTATTCAAGTCAGTGACAGACATGGGTCATATAACAGACTCTCCGCAGACAATGGCATTTTATTTCAAAGCTTGAAAAGAAACCCAAACAATGACGTCAGAATTTCAGAACATTTTTTTTTCATTGAAAGAAGTTAAAGCAAAATCCGATGATTTGATAATTCATTCCTGACTAATTAAAAACAAACAACTTAAGCCGTTACATCTGTTTATGCAAACATCGAAACTATTTCCTTTCAAATATATTTTATAAATAGATATTTTATAAATATTGTTTTAGTTATTAAAACATTTTATTAAAAACCAAACAAATATTTTCACATGTCAAGTTTTAAGAATAAATGTTGTTTAAAAAAATCATTTAAGAGCCTAAATTGAACATTCTTTTTTTTTTTTGTTAACCCGCTATTTTAAACAATATGCTTATTAAAAAAAAAAACATGTAAATCAACGATAGTTTTACACAGACAAAATAGAGGCAGAGTAACAACTTAAAGGCACTTTAAACAAATAATTTTAGAACCCTTTGAACAAATACTTTGATCAAATCCTTTTTTTT
This sequence comes from Physella acuta, assembly GCF_028476545.2. Taxonomy (NCBI): domain Eukaryota; kingdom Metazoa; phylum Mollusca; class Gastropoda; family Physidae; genus Physella; species Physella acuta. The sequence goes on along the minus strand of NW_026731939.1, from coordinate 187,927 downwards.
TTAACAATTAATTTCAGAACAAATAATTTTAGAACTCTTTGAAAAAATAGGTTTTTTTAAAAAAATAGATAAATTAAGAACCTTTTAAATAAATAATTTAAGAACCCTATGAAGAAATAATTTTAGAACCCTTTAAACAAATACTTAAAAAATAATAAGTTAAGAACCCTATGAAGAAATAATTCTAGAATGCTTTAAACAAATACTTACAAAAATAATAAGTTAAGAACCCTTTGAAGAATTAATTTTAGAACCCTTCAAACATATACTTAAAAAATAATAAGCTAAGAACGCTTCGAATAAATAATTTTAGAACCCTTGCATGAGTCAGACCAGACAGCTGTGGCTGTTTACCGGCTTAAAACAAAACAGCCGCTACAAAATAATTGAGTTGACTTGTGTTTAGCGAGTAGGTAACTGTACTGTGACCTACACGATGATCTGACCATGAAGTGAGCTGCCAGCAAGTACTTCATCCATCATGGATGAGCCTCGGTCTCTCTTTGAAGCCTCCTTTTGAACCACAGAGATATAGGTCACAGGTCTGAATTTAAAATTAACGGGAATGCTTTGAAATTAAGTTCAATCAGACGAAATTAAACAGAAACTTCGCTTTCAAATGACGATAAAAAAAAAGTTATTTTTTTTTTATAAATGACTTTTACCCTTGTATTAGATACAAGGTTGTGATGTTGTAATTTTAACACCACTCGGCGATAAATAAAGTAAACAACAAATCAACAACAATGAATAAAACATTATGAATGTCGTTTAATCTACTGAGAAATTGGCTATAGATCTGGTATTTATTTCTAAAAATATATACTAATCGATCTAAAGTATACAATTATGTGTGTATTATATATCTAATGTACATATTTTTTGCATGTTTGTTATTGAAGTTTTGGCAAAGATAGCAACATATTATAGAAGTACTACGGGTGCTGCTGTTTCTATACGAGAGTTATGAGCTCTGTCATTGATGATTTATGGGAAGTGGGGGAAGGGGGCACGATGGCAATTTGTTGAGATTTTCGTAGACTTGGGTGACGCCTAATGTGTATTATGCCGAAAGTAGAAGTAGATGGGGTATTACCGTATTACTGTGTGAAATGTGAAGGGGTGGGGGTGATTAGTGTAATGAAGGATTATGAAAAGGGTGAATGGTGTGTACACAGGAACCCGCCCCGTCCGCCAGAGTTCACCCCTCGTGTTGTGAGCTGTCTTTGATCACGTGATCATTGTTGTGCTTACACTTGTTTGTGTACTGGTATAAAAGGTGTGTGACAACATTGTTTGTTTATCTCAGTCCAGTACTTTAACTCTACCAGGTTAGTGTAGTTTAGTCCTGTGTACTTTAGTTCTGTAGTCGCTGATATCCTAGGTTTGTGTTTTACTTTTGTGTCATTTAATTAGACTCTGTTTAGTGTGTGTAGGTCATTAAACTTCTGTTTAGTTTTGGGACGAGCCTTTGTTTATTTTAGTCGTGCGTGTTGTATCCTTTTGTGGTTCTTTGTTTTTATATTTTGCGCAACGTTTGAATAAACTCACAGAGGCGTGTCCGTATGTTCACAGCAATGACGCAATAATGGTTTGTGTGGGGTGGGGATGGTACACGGATGTGTTGTGTGTTGTGTGATGTGTGTGTTTGGGGGGGGATGCAGGGTAAAATTCCACTTTTAGAATTTATGATCCTTTGGCGCAGATAAAGGCTCTTATGTTTCTTGGCGTACTATCTAATTATGAATGGTGCGATCAGCATAATGTTGAGCCGCTTTACTTTCCCTGACGGTAGTCAGGTACCCATCAGAGCTGAGTTTACTCAGGGTGTACTACAGATAGAAGTCCGGACCGAGAAACGTAGTTGAGATTTTCGGGTCAGCAGTCGAGCACCCTATTATTCGACCACACGGTTACATCTTGTTGTGGTGGTGGGTGAAGCATTGATGTGAGTGGGCCGATGAGGCATTAATGTGTTGTTTGGGGGGGGGGGGGAAGGTGAGGCATTAATGTATTGTATGGTGGGGATGAGGCATTAATGTGTTGTGTGGATGGGTGAGGTATTAATGTGTTGTGTGGTTGGATGAGGTATTAATGTGTTGAGTGGGTGGATGAGGTATTCATGTGTTGAGTGTTTGGATGAGACATTAATGTGTTGTGTGTAATGAGCTCGAATAGACGTTTATGTGATAGATAACGTAAAGTCCATAGGTGTGTTAATATGTTAATGCGTTATGTGGCAAGAGTTGTTATGTGGGGGGGGGGGGGGGTTAATGTGAAAATATGCGACATATTGTTTCTATTACAAAAAAAAAACGTAAATGTATTTAAATTCCAAATGCTTGGAATTTACTCATTGAACAACAATTAAAATACTGCATGGTTGGACGACTTTCCGTTATGGAAATCTAAATTAGAATATCTTTTCAAGAGCAAATGATGTCATTCTGGCATTGGTCTAACCTTAACAGCAGCTGGAACCTATTTTAAAATATTTGACGTCTTACAGGAAGAGGTGATATCTTTTTGTGCTATCCCCCGACCACGCCGATACCTTATAATACTCCTCCATTGAAGAGGTAAGTGACTCCATTTTGAAACGATTGATCAAATCTACCGAACCCACCTAAAGCATTAACCGCTAAATCACCACTGAACCCACCAATTTATTTACCCGCATAATCACTTACTTAATCTATCCATTAATCCACGCTTTAATCTTAATTCAGACTCCTAATCCACTCCCTTAATCCACCCACCTAATACAGCAGCTTAATCCGCTCACCCCTATCCAACCACTTAAACCACCGATTTATCCCGCTGATCTAATCTCTGGACTTATCCCCCCCTCCCCAAGCACAATCCCCTAACGTGTCTTATAACCCATACAAACGCTCTCACAAAATGGACGCAACACAAAACCTGTGACCTACAAAACGAATCTGGAAATTCCAGACTTGCAGGTTTCCTGTTTTCCTACGCCAAGTGACCTTGAAGGTCGTCTGCAAATGATGAGGGGAGGGGGGGGGGGGGAATTTCGTGACAATAGGTGACGACACTAAGGGGGTGTTGAAAAATATATATAGTGCTACACTTTAAAATGGTTAACATTAAATTAAATTACATCAGCGATTTTGCAAATATTTTTCCGAGACTTCTACGGAAATGTAATACTAAAATTCATCAGCGTAAATTGCTTCAGATTCGCTAAAGTTGTCGTTATTGGATAGATCTATTCATTGGCGATGTTTTCGACCAAAAACCAAACTTAGCCAATTCCTAGCTTACAGTTTACAGTGACAAAATCTGATACTTTAAAATGTTTTCGTTATATCCCCTTATTCAAGGGAAGCAACTTCATATTTTAGATATTGCTATTTTAAATAAGAAATAATGAAATTTATAGGTAACATCTCGTGTAGATGTGTAAAAATAAAGTAAAAAGTTACTTTACAAAAATAGAAAAAGCATAATACCAATTTTAACACGTAACAAGATGTCATTACTAAAAGTTAAAACAGCATCCAATTCTTCAAACCTTGACCAAGTACGCATACACAAACCTACTAGAACTTCTTAATACAATTTGTTAATTAATAGCATTCTTCAAGATACAAAGAAAAAACCATAGAAATTCGAAATTGTTGTCATTTTCCATATCCACTATAGCAGGGGTCGGCAACCTTTTGAAGCGGAAGAGCCAAAAGTTACAATTTTCAAAATTTCCCTGGTTTTAAAGAGCCACTAACATTTTTTTTTATTTCAAATATTTTATATTTTTATTAAGATTATTAGTATTTGTTCAAGGAGCTGGAGAGCCGCATCTTGATATCAAAAGAGCCGCATGCGGCTCGCGAGCCGCAGGTTGCCGACCCCTGCACTATAGCATGGCCATGGGGACTAAATAATATATAGATCTAACACTATTTTAATTAAGCTCTAGATTAGATCTATATATAGTTATAGTGACTATACACAAGAAGAATGACATCAATAGAACTTAAAGAGAAATTGTTAATCTGTCGCAACTTTGAACTTTCTGATGGAACAGAACTAATATTCGCCCAGTCATCACTCGGAGATGTAGGGTGTGTTTTGTATGGGACGCTGCATTAGTACTGTAAAATAGTTACATTGATTAAAAAAAAACAAGAAATGGGTTGGGAGGGTAAATATATTTTGGAATTAGGATCAGGAACAGGAGCTGTTGGCTTAACTGCTGCTTGCTTAGGGTAAACCATTTGTTAAAATTCATTAAGTTATTGGTATAAAAAATTATAAGTTGGCCTAAATTCTCCTTAGCGTGGTTCACATTTTCAACAAGTGTTGAATTTAATATTTAGGTCTAGAGCAGTGATTACAGATCTTGTGGAGCTGTTACCGTTGATGAGTCACAATATAGCCTTAAACAATGAGCAGTTAAAGGGATCATGTGAAGCGGCAGTCGTCTCATGGGGAGACCAGCAACAGATGATAAATGTCAATGAAGCTCATTTCCCTACTGGAGTTGATTGCATTCTACTTGCAGACTGTGTTCAGTGGCGTAGGCAGGGGGGGGTTAGGGGATCATAACCCCCCCCCCCATAGACCCCTCGGTATATATATATAAAGTATGAGGGGGGGGGGGTGCAAATCGAAAGTTTGAGGGGGGGGGGGATGCAAATCAAAAGTTTGTCCCCGGGTAAAAATTGGAAACCCCCCCTTGAGACGATCCTGGCTACGCCACTGACTGCGTTTACTATGAAGAGTCAGTGGAGAGTTTAGTTGACACAATCCTGCACTTTGCCAAAGCTAAGACTACTGTATTGTGTTCCTATCAGTGGCGTAGCCAGGATCGTCTCAAGGGGGGGGTTCCAATTTTTACCCGGGGACAAACTTTCGATTTGCAACCCCCCCTCAAACTTTCGATTTGCACCCCCCCCCCCTCAAACTATCGATTTGCACCCCCCCCCCCTCAAACTTTCGATTTGCATCCCCCTCATACTTTTTATATATACCGAGGGGTCTATGGGGGGGGGGGGGGGGGTTATGACCCCCCCCCCCCCCCCCCCTAACCCCCCCTTCTGCCTACGCCACTGGTTCCTATGAAGAAAGAGAAACTAAAGCTGAATTACAGTGTAAATTTTTTAAGATGCTTGGTGAATATTTTGATATAACAGAAATTCCACAATCATCCCAAGATCCTTATTACAGTTGTGCTGATATCCATGTTATGAAAATGGTTCTTAAAACAAATCCAAATCATTTATAAGTTTTTTAAATAAAATTTTCAATTGTTTAAAAAAAAAAAAAAAAAAAAAAAAAAAAAAAATATATATATATATATATATATATATATATATATATATATATATATATATATATATATATATATATATATATATATATATTCATTATCCTATTTGATTTTAGAGAAAACGTAAACTTCCTTTTCCGCTTTTACGCCAGTCGAAAACATGGCTGACGGCGTAGCTACCATTAGAACTAGAAAGTTCATGACAAACAGATTGCTTTGCAGAAAGCAAATGGTTGTTGATGTACTTTACCTTGGTCGTGCAACTCTTCCCAAGACAGAGATCAGAAAAAAGTTAGCTAAGGTTTACAAAGTGACAGCTGATGTTATTTTTTGCTTTGGGTTCCGCACACATTTTGGTGGTGGCAAAACTACAGGGGTCTCCAAACTTGTCAGTCCGAGGGCCGCATCAACTATCAAATTTCAGTTCGGGGGCCAGTTAGTTCCAGACATGTCTTTGATTTTTCTGGAGAAAGTTCCTCAGCCATCACCAAAAAACGTTTTTTTTGGGGACAAAAAGATCTCCGCGGGCCGGATCAGAGGCGTAGCTAGGGGAGGGCGGGTGGGGCGGCCGCCCCGGGCGCCGACCTTAAGGGGGCGCCGAAAGGGGTAGGAAAAATGTAAATAGACTGTTAATTAGCTTTACAGACTTAATTGTTTTCTACATCAGTTGTTCGACACCAACATAAAACCGTTAAGGGACAATGACTGGGGGGGGGGGGGTCCTGCCAATATGAATAACTATACGACTAGGGGGTGGGGGCCTTTGAACCAATATGAGTAAGGATAGAAATGGGGGGGGGGGCGCAAAATTGATAGTTCGCCCCGGGCGCCGGAATGGGTCGCTACGCCTCTGGGCCGGATGAGAGGACAACGCGGGCCGAACACGGCCCGCGGGCCGTAGTTTGGAGACCCCTGCTCTAGACAAAGCCAAGAAGTTTGAGCCCAAATACAGACTTGCTAGGCATGGACTTATAGAACTCAAAAAGTAAGGTCGTAAACAAAGAAAAGAAAGTAAGAACAGACAAAAGAAAGTACGTGGCACTGCTAAAACTGAAGTTGGTTCTGGAAAGGTAGAAGTCGTCTTAAACAAGGTGAATGTATATCAAGATGTGATTTCATAGCTGTTCTTTGTGGAATAAACATAACATTACACAGAAAAAAATAAAAAAAATTATATTATCCCGCAAAAAAAAAAAAAAAAAAAAAAAAAAAAAACCATCATACAATAAATGGCAATTATACAATAGGGACCTTCTTCAAATCATTCAATGAGCTCATTCTGTTCTTCCTTACTGAAGTTGAATTTCAACACAATTAAAATATCTACTAAAAAAAAAACCGATGTCACCCCAAAGAACTTTGGTCTACCCTTTATTATCGCCTATGCTCGGCTGTCAAGTTTCAATGTATCAGCGTTAACTCCCCTTTAGTTATTGAGCGAAATTAAATTTCAAATTTGATCGAGAATGACATATTCTTGCGTTGTCAGCGGGTATGAACTTATTTGGAAAGACCAACCCAGCCGTTGAAATTCCACCACCCTGCCCACATGCTGCATTTAATTATTTAATTAGATAATTACAATTAAGGCGTCAACGTGGGTTTAAAGAATTTTTTAAATAGTCATTTACTGCCAAATATTTATGCAATGTATAAATAAAAACTTAAATAAGGGGACATAGCTCCGAAATAAAATTCACCAAAACTTTACCTCCCTTTCGGTAGTTTTCCGTTACTGTTTTACAAATTTCCCTAACAGATCTGTTGCAGTGTCTGGTCCCTTTATTGGGTTATTTCAGTCCCTGGAATGTTCCAGAAACTACCGGAAAAGGATGTATTTACCGTCTTGTTTTACCCAATTTTTTTCCCCCTTTCGTTTCTCGAACTCGAGAGCTGTTTGTTTCTTTTTAGCAGTTGTGTTGGGTGGTGGTGTAGTGCAACTGTCGATACTTTTATGGTGCTTGCTGATACTTTTATGGTGTCGATACTTTTTTATGGTGCTTGTCGATACTTTTATGGTGCTTGTCGATACTTTTTAATGGGTCTTGTCTATACTTTTTTATTGTGTCGATACTTTTATGGTGCTTGTCGATACTTTTTTATGGTGCTTGTCGATACTTTTTTATGGTGTCGATACTTTTATGGTTTATGGTGCTTATTTATACTTTTTATGGTGTCGATACTTTTTAATGGTGTCGATACTTTTTTATCGATACTATTTTATGGTGTCGATACTTTTTTATGGTGTCGATACTTTTTTATGGTGTCGATACTTTTTTTATGGTGTTGATACTTATTTATGGTGTCGATTTTTTTTATGGTGCTTGTAGATATTTTTTTATGGTTCTAGTCGATACTTTTGTGGTGGATGTCGATACTTTTATGGTGGATGTCGATACTTTTATGGTGCTTGCATTTACCTGTATGATTCTTACAGAGAATTATGATTTTCGTCGATACTTGAATAGTTCATGCTAATGTTTCGTTGAATTCAATTCGTACAATTTCACACCTATTCCTCCTCTCTCCACCCCACCCACCCCTACTTGTCACCCCCCCCCCCCCCCCTTAATCACAACGTTAATAGAAATGCTATGATTCCAGATAACATTTCTCTCCTCTCCCTTTCCCTACCACCACAAACTCGTCATCTGATCATCAATAAATGAAAAAATAATAACAAATCGATTTGAGTAGTGATCAATACTTTCTATTCAAGCTGATCTGAGTAATTAAATAACAATTTGTTGACGAAAGTCACGTTCGTTTCTTAAAACATAGTGCCGTTTTTTTCCCCATTTACCTATTTGAACACTTTTATTCTTATTCGTTCTTGAAATATTGTAGTGGATTTCCTCCAACACCATTAAGTATAACATGTCAACATGTTATGCGCCATATAGGCCGTTGACTCCGATTTCAGCCTGATTTTCTTACTCTATTTATTCCCATAGCCTTTGTCCAACCAAGAACAAACTACAAGGCAGCAGTTGTTTGATTTTGGAGTCTCTTCTAGATGCGTTGCTGTTCCCAGCTAACGAACCTCATCTGCCCGGTATCCGAAATTGGGACTTTTGGAGATATCAGCCATACGCATTCTAGACGATGTGGTCGAATGTTAGAGCTTATGACTACTAAACCCACAATCTCGAGTTTGGATCCCGGGCTTGAGCCTAAAGACAACCCTGAGTCAACTCAGCGTTAGGGAAACATGGGCTGGACATAGTACTGACCACACTATCCCCTCATATGCTGAGGTCATTGAAACAGATAAACTCTACTTCACCTGCCCCATGTGCCTTGGTAACGAACGTGATAAGATAATGATGATTAATCATACGCACTGTCTCCCCCACATCACTATCCCCTTTAAAACCTTTAAATCAACCATCGTACTTATTCCACGACAAATTCTAACTTTTCAGTTTTACTCATAATTTCGTCAACATATTTTATTTTCATTTTCGGCTCCTCGTGTTGAGGTGAACATTGTAATCCTACACACCTAACCACAACCTGATGTAGACGGCGTTGAAATTATTCCTGATAAAGATCACTTGATGGTGTCAGGTTCATGAACCTACTGTCTGCAGTGAATAATTCATGCAGACAGTTTGAAATATGAATTAAGACAAAATTTGATCCAAACTGGAGTGAGACCATTTGCATTCTGTAACAAAGATGTTGTTGATGGAGTAAATGATGGGTTGGATATGCGAGAATGTCGATGATACCAAGTTGATAAGGGTTGCTTAATTAGGCAAGTAAATACCGGTTCTTCAGTAGGGAGGGGTAATTGTAATTTATGTATAGGTTTACAGTGGTGGTATAGGGGCGGTACTTGTGTTTTGGTGAAAGTAATGGGAGATTGGTTGTGATGGGTTGGTGTGATGGGTTGGTGTGATGGGTTGATGTGGTGGTTGTGATGTGTTGATGTGGTGGTTGTGATGGGTTGATGTGGTGGTTGTGATGGGTTGGTGTGGTGGTTGTGATGGGTTGGTGTGGTGGTTGTGATGGGTTGGTGTGATGGTTGTGATAGGTTGGTGTAGTGGTTGTGATGGGTTGGTGGGGTGGTTGTGATAGGTTGGTGTAGTGGTTGGGATGGTTGTGATGGGTTGGTGTGGTGGTTGTGATGGGTTGGTGTGGTGGTTGTGACGGTTGTGATGGTTGTGATGGGTTGGTGTGGTGGTTGTGATGGGTTGGTGTGGTGGTTGTGATGGGTGAGTGTGGTGGTTGTGATGGGTTGGTGTGGCGGTTGTGGCGGTTGTGATGGTTGTGATGGGTGAGTGTGGTGGTTGTGATGGGTTGGTGTGGCGGTTGTGGCGGTTGTGATGGTTGTGATGGGTTGGTGTGGTGGTTGTGATGGGTTGGTGTGGTGGTTGTGATGGGTGAGTGTGGTGGTTGTGATGGGTGAGTGTGGTGGTTGTGATGGGTTGGTGTGGTGGTTGTGATGGGTTGGTGTGGTGGTTGTGATGGGTGAGTGTGGTGGTTGTGATGGGTTGGTGTGGCGGTTGTGGCGGTTGTGATGGTTGTGATGGGTGAGTGTGGTGGTTGTGATGGGTTGGTGTGGCGCTTGTGGCGGTTGTGATGGTTGTGATGGGTTGGTGTGGTGGTTGTGATGGGTTGGTGTGGTGGTTGTGATGGGTGAGTGTGGTGGTTGTGATGGGTTGGTGTGGTGGTTGTGATGTGTTGGTGTGGTGGTTGTGATGGGTTGGTGTGGTGGTTGTGATGGGTTGGTGTGGTGGTTGTGATGGGTTGGTGTGGTGGTTGTGATGGGTGAGTGTGGTGGTTGTGATGGGTTGGTGTGGTGGTTGTGATGGGTTGGTGGGGTGGTTGTGATGGGTTGGTGTGGTGGTTGTGATGGGTGAGTGTGGTGGTTGTGATGGGTGAGTGTGGTGGTTGTGATGGGTTGGTGTGGTGGTTGTGATGGGTTGGTGTGATGGTTGTGATGGGTTGGTGTGGTGGTTATGGTGGTTGTGATGGTTGTGATGGGTTGGTGTGATGGTTGTGATGGGTTGGTGTGATGGTTGTGATGGGTTGGTGTGGTGGTTATGGCGGTTGTGATGGTTGTGATGGGTTGGTGTGATGGTTGTGATGGGTTGGTGTGGTGGTTATGGCGGTTGTGATGGTTGTGATGGGTTGGTGTAGTGGTTGTGATGGGTTGGTGTGGTGGTTGTGATGTGTTGGTGTGATGGTTGTGATGGGTTGGTCAAATATATCATTTCATAGGACCAACTGTAACATTTATAGACCTGTGTTTAGATCACGATTATCAATACTGTAATGTGAGTCGGCCATTTTTTCTAACAATTACGTTTAATTTCAAAATCCTTAATTATAAGATAGGTTGCCTCATCTTAAAAACAACAACTCAAGCTTTACATTTTTTTTTCTCACCAACATTTTTCTTTACTTAAATTATTTCCTAATTACACTTCTGTTCCAAGGATTAGAAATTGGGTGAAATATTAATTAAGGTTTAATATAAAGTTTCGTAATCTACATCTAAACCAAAAACTCCTAATGAATTTAACAGCTTACCTGGACCAAACATTAAGGAGAGAAATAAAAAAAAAAAACGTAAAGCTATGTTCAATTGTTACACAATAATCATCCCCGTATTTCTTTTATAAGCCAGGGGGGTAAACTCATGCAGGGCCGTGGCCATACCCTGCCCCCCCCCCCCCCCCCCCTCAAACCCCACACTGATGCTAAAATGTACAGATATGATATTATGAATAAGTGCCTTAAAATTTTTTTCTTTCTGCCCAAGTTATGCACTTGCCTTTATTCCACTCCCCCCTACCCCTCTGCACGCTTGTATTTTTATGTGTATTGTTTACACCACGTATCAGGAAGACAATAACAAACATAGAGTGAGTCAATAGTTCTGAATTTTTTTTAAAACTCTCATTGTCAATATTTGTCATTTGAATGAACAAGCCGTTATCCCCCCCCCCCTCCCCATCATGGTTCATTCACAAACGACATCAAAGTCAGCCGAGCGTAACGGAGCCTCACTTCAAAACTACAACTCATTATAAATGGCGGATGGCAACTTATAGAGTCAGTAAACACACACAAGTACTCACTCACACACACACGCACACATACATACACGCACACAACCCATTGTACATCTTCAATATAATACTCGCATTATCGACACCGTAGTCGGGGAGTCTACTCTTACGATACTCCAGGAATCGATTCTTACGATACTCTAGGAATCGAATCACGATACTCCAAAACCGACTCTTACAATACTTCAGAAATCAAGTCTTGTGATACATGAGGAATCGACTTACGATACTTCAAACCCGACTCTTACGATACTCCAGGAATCGATTCTTACGATACTCCAGGAATCGACTCTTACGATACTCAAAAAACCGACTCTTACGATACTCCAGGAATCGACTCTTACAATACTCCAAAAACCGACTCTTACGATACTCCAGGAATCGACTCGAAAATCAATGCCACTCAATCCCACGTTTTGTGTGTGCCTTCAGTGAGACGGTACGAGGTGTTTCACAACACAGTTCGCGATAAGTGCTCAACAAATGTACTTTGGGGGGTGACAGTTGGTTTTTGTAATTGGCTGCCAAATATAGAAACTGCTACAGTGTTTGTTTAAACCCTGTTGTCAGGGGTGGTTGTAGTTATTTTTTTTTTATATACCGCTGTCAAAAATCAGCAGGGAATTCTTCTAATTAGAGATTTATTTTAAAAAAAAATGCTTATATTTTTTGTGTATTGGTACGCACGCGACAATTGATTTTTAAAATCTTTGCTTCAATACAGCGGATTTCTTATATCAAGTATGCCTGATGTAGCCGTAGGATTATCGTACTCGAGCAACTTTATTTTAGCAATCGCAGTTGACAGAAACCCACCGAGAAACACACAGATACCCTCACGCACACACGTATGCGCACACATACATTTGTTCACTCGCACACATCCACACAGACACACAAGCAAATATATACGCACACACAAACAAAACAACAACAAAATAATACATTACCCACAATCAACCTCTGCCTCGCACAATCACCTATTTCACCCACAATCATCCCCATGCTCACAACCAATCACCTTCTGCCTGCAATACAATCATCTGTTAATCAACACAATCTCTTTCTAGCTTATATACAGTTTTAGATCCTAAGACACACTCAATGTGATTTTCACACCAATTTACGTCCATTCTTTTATCGATACATTTTTAACCCTAATACTGTACTGAAGTAATCTCCCTTATACTAACATGCTCTTCATTCATTTTTCAAAGAATTCCTACTAACAAAACTAACTACAGTAAACAATATCCTAGTACCATAAAATTAATCGACCCCTAAAATCTGGTACAAATATCTTGAAAACAATATCAGATGAAGCCAGCATAACTTGTCACCAACTTTGTAATTTCAGCAATTTGATGCTTAAAACTCAATTGGTTTGAAAAATCCCACTATCAAGCTTTTGAGTCATAATTACCACCGGGTCAATTTTACCACCTTTCGCGGACGAGCGTTTGATCGATTAAAAAAAAACAATCGAAAGGTAAATTGCAATTAAAATGGCTTTGTTTACACAAGCTAAAAATCAATATCCAATCATTTCGTTTAAATACGAATACATACAAAAAATGTTAGCAACATTTTTTTTCAGTCGAACTCCAACTACCATGTTGATGCGATTTTTTTGCGTTTTTAAGCATCATTTCAATGTGATTTCTAGCGATGTCATATACCGTTTTGGTGTGGTTTCTATAGATTTAATATACCATTTCGATGCTATTTCTGGCAATTTCAAATGTAGTTGCAGTGATTTATCGTCATCTTTTTCTATTTGTGCCCAAGACACACGGGGTCGCCATAAAAAGCTCCCTCCACTATTGTCAGTCTCCGGCAATTTTCCTGGCAGTCCCCCATGACAGTCCTGCCTCTGCCAGCTGCTTTCTGGCAGTCCCCCATGACAGTCCTGCCTCTACCAGCTGCTTCCCCGCCGTGCGCCTCCACCTCTACCTTGGATTTCACTGCTTTCTTTTTCCTTGAGGCGTCCAGTTTTGCGCCATTCCTGCGATGCCATCTGGATTTATTCTTAAGACGTACCCCGTCCATCGCCATCTTCTTTTCTTCGATTATCCCGGCAACTGCTTCCGTTTCCATCTCTCCCAGTAGTGTACCATCAGAGATGGTGTTAGGCCAGTGTATGCCTTTTATAATTCACATGCTCTTAATTTGGAATGAATCCAAGGATCTGCTGGTGGCGGTTGTTACTTTCTAGCATTCTCTGCCAGAGGCGTAGCGAGGGGGGGGGGGGGGGCGGGGGTACGGACCGCACAAGGTGACACCATTTAGGGGGGGGGGGTGACACCAAGGCAAAAAATAGCAAAATATATAGAGGAAAACTTGAGGGGGGGGGGTGCAAATCGAAAGTTTGAGGGGGAGGGGGGGGGGGGTGCAAATCGAAAGTTAGAGAGAGGGGTGCTAATCGAAAATTTTGTCCCCGGGAAGGGTCGCTACGCCTCTGGGGGGTGACACCATTAAGTGCCGCACCGGGTGATACCCGACCTCGCTACGCCACTGTTCGCTGCCATACAGTAAGACGCTAAGGACATTACTTTTCAAGAATCTGAATTTGGTCTTGGAGAACATTTTCTTTAATCGCCATTTATTTTTGCATGGTTGCAAATGCTTGTTTGGCTTAAGAGAGTTGCAATTTATAGTAATTTTGAATACCATATTGCTGCTGTTTATTTTTAGCACCAGAAAAGCTTCTCTTTCAACCGTCACTGCGCGTAGATAAGCCACTAGATAACATCAACAACTTCACTGTGGTTGTGGTTTAGTATCGACCCATTTGTTTCAACTTTAAGCTACACGATTACAATTTTTTACAAGTGATTTTTCAAACCATACTGTGTGTGGGTTTGTGTGAGTATGCTTGCGTGTTTTGAGGGGGGGGGGGGAGACTTGTATATCAGTTTTATCGATTTCTTAAAGAGTCGTTCTTTCGAAATAAGAGCATCGCCGATGTCAACGCAAGGATATCTTATTTTCAATGAGATTACGTAGTAACACTAATCTGAAAGTATCGCGGGCTTGAGTCGGTATGACGTCATTGAGTCCACACAATGAATACCATACAACGTTAGGGATAGTAAAGACGACTTAGCATCGCGCTGACCACACCATATTTTCATACAACGATCTCACAGAAACAGATAAACTCTACTTCATCTTTCAAAATATAACAAAAGGGGTTCACTCGATGGTCAAGCAAACTGGTGTTCACACATGTTGCATACAAATCTTGGAGCCAAGGCAGACGCTAATGAGGTGCAGATTAAAATCGCTTGGATCTAACACTGATTTCGAAAGGTGTCGACTTAATTAACCAATTATCTGAATAGAAAGACTAAGTATGGAACTTTAATCTTTTTTTTTCATTTTTTTTAATATATTAAAAAAAAACCAGAATAAATATTTTGCAAGCAGATATTAATTGAATGTTATTGTGTTATGCTAAAATAATAACAAGTATGAAAACATTTATAGTGACAAGCTTTTGAATATAAATAAATTGTAAAAAAAATATGTACTAATTTGTCACTTTGTAATCAAGGTTAGTTTTATTGCCGTAGTAATATTTAATGTCAGGTTTAACTTAACTAGCTAAATATTTTTAAACACACCCCAGCTATGTATAAAATAGCTCGTACATGTATAACACCAGGACTACCTTCTTCTTTCCCTTAGGAACCAGGGGACACAACCTATCTCCTGGCTAACTAGACACGGGCTAATTCTCACATAGTAGTCACCCTCGCTCCCTCCCCCTCTCCCACCCCATACAACATTCACTCCCCTATCACACCCCGTAATCCACACTATTGATTAACTTTAATTAGTTAAGTACTAATTACCTGTACGCTGCGTCCATTGACATTACTTCTAACACACTCTGCAACGCGAAAAAAATATTCGTTTCACTTTCATGAAGAATTGTGACGAAATTCGTTCGCCTAGTTTTTGAATTTTTTTTTTACTAATAATTGTTTTTTTTTTAAAAATTAATAAATTGTGACTAATGTGTTTAGATATTTTTGTTGAGTACATGATTAGATAAAAATAGAGCACCCCCTCCCCCCAACTTCTTTTATTCATATTCACATACCACTACCGATATAACTAGACCATCAAAAGAACAACAAGATATAAGTTACATGACTTATATAAGCAGCCAAGGATATGTCAGTAAAACCTAACATGCCATAAAAGCACCGATCAACCTACAACCAGCAACCTCATAATCATCATCATCATCATCTCTATAATCTCCATCATCTGCATAACGTCAAATGCTGTCATCATCGTAATTTATATTACCACCGTAATCATCATCATCATCAGCAGCAGCAACATCAACACCAACACCATCATCATCACCGTCTGAATAATCTCCAAAAACTATCGTCATTTGTGTTATTATCATCTTCTTTATCAGTTTTTGCATTATCACCACCATCATCATTATCATCATCATAATTCCATCATCGTCGTCACCACCACCATCGTCGTCACCACCACCACCATCATCGTCACCACCACCATCGTCGTCACCACCACCATCGTCGTCACCACCACCACCACCACCACCATTATCGCATCATAATTATCATCATCATCAGCAGCACCATCATAATCCTTATCAACACTGTCATTATTATCATCATAAAAACACCTTCATTATCATCATCATCATCATAACAACAAGAACACCTTCCTTATCATCTCCATAATCAACATCATCGTCACCTCCACCATCGCCCCAAAGTTTAGGTTTCCTATCATTAGCCCCCCCCCCCCCCCCCCCCACGCCCAAACAACGAACCAACAATGTATTCACACCGAGATAAACACAACCTCAACTCAACGAACACGAACCCAACTAAAAACAAACTTGGACAGAAACCCGCGCAAACCCTGACCTACAGCTACCCCGCTGGGCAAATAAATAGCGTTTAAACCTGGCCAAACTTAAAACCGTTTGACTTGCCAAATTGACGTAGGGGAGAAAGGGGTGGGGGTCCAGATGAGCGTTATAGATAGCCAGAGTTCGTTTCTCGAGACGTAGGATGACCCAGCCTGGCACCAATCTTCGGGCAGGATTACCTCAGCATAGTTCCAGACTAGACCTATTTAGATGGCCTAGATCAAGGCCTAATGTTGAGAAACCGTAGTTGACAGGTGCCTTTTCAAAAGTTACAATTTATTTGTTCAACTTAAAGCATGGACAGGTTGAGCAAAAAAAGAGATTTTATATTAGGGGAGGTAATCCAATAAACAAAAATAGTTTTAATAAAAAGATATAATAAATGTCTTTTTAACTAAAAAGACAGTGTGTGTTTTCATATTGTTAAAAAAAATATATATAGATACAAATTTGATAAAAAATCTGTGCTACTATGAAAACATAAATACAAGTTTATATAGATAAGGAAGTTAAACACTTTAAGTATATAGATCACAAAACAGAACAAAATAAAAAAACAATTTGTGTTTAATAATGCAATAGCCTTTTCTAAGTTATGTACATTCTAATTTTGACCTGATTTGGGTCATAATGTAGACCAGGGGTCTCCAAACTTTTCAGACCGAGGGCCGCATTAACTATCAATTTTCAGTTCGGGGACCAGTTTCTTCCAGGCATGTCTTTGATTTTTCTGGGCAAAGCTCCTCAGCCAGCACCAACAATTTTCCGTTGACAAAATGATCTCCGCGGGCCGGATGAGAGGACCTCGCAGGCCGCATCCGGCCCGCGGGCCGTAGTTTGGAGACCCCTGATGTAGACAATAAAATATTTTGTTGACCACGCCTGTTGTAATACTTTTGACCCACTTAGGGGTGTGTTGTTGGATTTATATCAAAAGTAGATCTGACCGTTCAAATTAACGCTTCAGTTAGTTCTCTTGTTCTTGTACTGCAAAATATATCTATATTTTTCAGTTTCATTGAACATCACACACACACTCACACACACATACACACACACACACACACATACACACACACACATACACACACATATATGTATATTTAGGCCTCTATAAAAAGGATACGTGCATATATATATATATATATATATATATATATATATATATATATATATATATATATATATATATATGTATATATGTATATATGTATATATGTATATATTTGTATATGTACGTGTACGTGTACCTGTATATATATAACTTGAAACGGTACACCACACCACCCTAGCCTCAGTGCAAACATACACAGCGAAGAGTTCGACAGAGGGGAAATAATTCACTGGTTTCAAAAAGCGATTGATCAAAGGGAAATAATTAACAGGATCATAATGTAATTAATATAAATAACTAGAATAGGAACAGTAAAATTAAACACAATACTCATTGGTTTTTAGCGCATAGCAAAACTCTAACTGTGAAACTAAGCCCACACCGAAAACTCTGATCTAAAACCTAAACCCACACTAATAATCTAAAACCAAAACCTACACCAAAAACCATAATCTAAAACCAAAACCCATACTAAAAATCATAATCTAAATCCAAATTCTACACCAAAAGCCATAATCTAAAACCAAAACCTACACCAAAAACCATAATCTAAAACCAAAACCTACACCAAAAACCATAATCTAAAACCAAAACTTACGCCAAAAACCATAATCTAAAACCAAAACCTACACCAAAAACCATAATCTAAAACCAAAACCTACACCAAAAACCATGATCTAAAACCAAAACTTACACCAAAAACCATAATCTAAAACCAAAACTTACACCAAAAACCATAATCTAAAACCAAAACCTACACCAAAAACCATAATCTAAAACCAAAACCTACACCAAAAACCATGATCTAAAACCAAAACTTACACCAAAAACCATTATCTAAAACCAAAACCCACACTAAAAACCATAATCTAAAACCAAAACCTACACCAAAAGCCATAATCTAAAACCAAAACTTACACCAAAAACCATAATCTAAAACCAAAACCCACACTAAAAACCATAATTAAAACCAAAACCCACACCAAAAACCATAATCTAAAACCAACCCCTCCCCCCTTCCCCCATCCACCCTAAGATGAAACAACTGCTGATTACTCCTGCACTGTTCTACGAGATGTGTCTCCCCTTCCACCCCTCTCTCTCTCTCTCCCCCCCCCCCCCACATCCGACAAAGATGGACGCGTGATTTCTCTCCGCTGTTTTCCTCCTCGTTGCCATGGCGACCACTAGCAACGCATTACGTGAATATGGTTGACATGGTTAGCATGGGGCGGGATATAAATAGAATCAAGGCTGTCGTGACGTACGCTTACACTATGTGATTATAAATAGGTAGTCCAAACTGAAATTAACTATTGATTGCAGACTTCTGGAGTGAGTATGTCATGAAAGAACTTTTAATTGTAAGCTCTATGCCACAAATTTTATAAAAATATCTTAATAAATAAAAAAGTTATGCGATTTTTAAAAAAGCAAAATTTGGTAAAAAACTGATTTTTAAAAAGTGCCATTTTTGAGAACCCATATTTTCTAAACTAAATAACATAGAAGTGTAGAAATTAGTAAAGTTACTGCAAAGTTTGTAATATATATGCCCAATTTTTTTCAGTTATCTAAAATGAGTCTTTCTAAGGTAAAAAAATAATTGAAAATGACAAAAATGCGTTTTGGTCACTTTTATTTTTATAATTTTTTTTTTTTTTTTTTTTTTTTTTTTTTTTTTTTTTTTTTTTGCTTTGGACATAGAATAACTCTAAAACTATTTTGTTGGTAACATTAACAGGAATAATGTGTTCATTATTTTCAAAAATCACATGAGTTAAAATATTATTTTAAAAAAATGCCACAGTTATCTATAGCAGGAGAAACAGAATCAAAATTTAGTGGAGTAATGTAATGTAATCTAATAAAGACGTGATGCCTACAAGTAATGCAGCAGTTGCTGCTACATTCAAACCTATTGGGTTGATAACTGCTTTGGGGGAACAGTTTTTAAAACGACAACTCCACATCTTTGTATGTCTTGTTTCCCCCAACCTTGATCTTGTGGAGCATCAAGAGTAAGTGATATGTTTTGGGAACTGTAGTTGGGGGGGGGGGGGGGGCTTGGCCTTCTTCCCTTCCCTTGTAAGGAAAGTTCTGGATAGGCCACCATAAATGTCTCCAGCTATGAAATAAATAATTGATTTAGTGATTAAATAAAATATAATTAGATTTACTACTAGCCTATTGTGTAGGCCTACTATTTATCCTGTGACTGTAGCTGAAAACATGAAAAAGCCTGAAAACACCTTTTTGTTTAAAGAAATTTATACTTGATAGTATATTTTGAACATTAATTCTATTGAATGAAATATTCGTTGTTTGTGCCACAATGGTTGAGATATCCAATGATGAAGATGCCATACTGTGGTTCTCAACATCATATAGGACAACTTAACTGTCCTTCAGTGTTACTATATACATATAAAATAAATAAATAATGAGAAATACTACTAGTACAACTTACACTTACAACTAATATAACATTTAAAACTAAGTCACATGTACAATCTTGTTAAATTGCACCACCATCTAAAAATTGATCTGGTGCATTTTATCAAGGAGACTGGCGCAGACCATTTCACATTATTCAGCAGGGGAATCAGAATCAAAGTGCACAACAGAAAATTAAAAATTAATCACATTAGTCCTTAAAATTTAGTGTCTTTTGTTTTAAATAAATTGATAAAAATGTATAGTTATTACAATTATAAGTTTCTTTTGTGTTTCAATAATATTTTATAAGTATTTAACCTTCGTTCCCTGTAAATAATTGAGTTCGTCCACATAGTAACCAAAAATGTCTGGTGGCCATTTTGAATTTGTCGATTCATAATTTTGACGCGATAGTCCAGATAAACTGTAGTAATACGACCCTATCATTAATCCCATACGATAGATTTTAAAGAATTAGTAAACACTAGCATCTAATAGTTAAGTGCATCCATATTTTAAGTCCCTAGAATGTCCTGAATTAAATAGCTTCACGTTTAAACACACCATGTGTACAAGCGTAGTTCACGCGCTAAAACCGTGGACTAGTAGGGTTCAAATTTACATTAATAACGTGTGCTAATTAAACCAAACTGACATTCAAACTTAAAATTCATTTATTAAAATGGAAATGAAACTTTAAAAATGATACTTACAACTTGTTTGAAGGCTCTAGCAAGGGTAAAATCCGTTTAGCATCATCGGTCGTCAACCTTTAAAACCGTTCGGCGAGCAACTGACTCGGGGCTGAAAGTTGACTCGAGGGTTATATGCTTATTGAGGGTACGGCTTCGCGACCGTAAATCAGAAAGACTTGAATTTACAACACAAAGTAGATATAAAAGTGAACTTTACATCGGTGTAAAGATTGAAACAGAATTAGTTTGTTTTCGTGTATATATCGTCATTTAAAGTTTAAAAACTGATTTTTTAAAATGAAATAAGCAAGTTATTTTTTCAATTTATACATCAAACGATAGACTAGAATTCGCTCTTTAAAATGACATTAAGATTATGCTTCTACGATGCTTCGTCGCGAAGCCGCAACCAAATGAAACAGTGTGGGGTCGATCGGTACACGCAAAACGGTGAAATTTGTTGACGTAACTGATACTTTTCAAACAAATATAAAACACATTCAAACATGTGTTACAGATATAAAAATACCAGATTACGACAGATAAAGGCTTAAACTTTATTGACATATAATTTTTATTCTTATAGGACAACTAGAAGTAGTGACATTTTATTTTTGAAAACCGCAAAAACTGACCCTAAAACGCACTTTTTCGCCAGTTTGGACTACCTATTATAAATATACTTAGCTACGTATCTTTCTAGAGTCATACCCCAAACTGTTCGTTCTACACCTCTTGAGAAAAATTAAAGAGAGCTTTCTATTGTCTAGTCTAGTCAGTTTTTTGTTGTTGGTGATGCTTTTAGATCATGGTGATGATCAAGACAATGCTATACTTCTCGGGGTAGGATTAAAGTCAAAGTTTAGGTTTATAATCCTCGATCTATAGATATCTTCTTCTTTACCATGCCATTTGTAGAACATTGATATTTTTATTCTTGTCTGATTTCCCCAAGACACGTAAAGTCCACACAATTCACAAAACATTAATATTTTATTCTTGTATGATTTCTCTCAAGTTATGTAAAGTCAACAAAATTCACTAAACATTGATATTTTTTTATTTTTGACTGATATCTCCCATAGTGCAAGTGAAGTAGAGTTCACTTGTTTCTGTGACCTCGGCATATGAAGAGATAGTGTGATCAGCACTATGCCCAGCCGCCCTTTCTTTCCCTAACGTGAGTTAGGTACCCATCAGAGTTGGATAGACTCATGGACGGTCTATAGACTTGAACACGGATTCGAACTCAAGACTTAGGGGTTAGCAGTCCAGCTCTCTACCGCTAGACCACTCCGTCCCGCAAGTCATGATAAGTCAACACAATTCACTATACACTATACACACATACATTATTTGCTGAGTTATTTCATTTGATATATTTTTAAAAAATTGCATAATTAATTCGAATTTACCAACATGAAGCGGCCTCGTGATTTTACTGCAGGAACTAAAACTTAATTTCTGGGTTAAAATATTTCGAACCGTTTTAAAACGGGTTGACTCACATTTGGCATCCCGCCAGTCCCAGCTGAACGACCCCCGGGGACGGCCCCTGACTTTATTCACGTGTTCCTTGATGTACCGTTGTGTTGTCGCGAGACGTCATGTGACGGGGAGGGGGGGGGGGGGTTGAGGCTAGGGGGGGGGGGGTTTGTAGAAATTTACACGGCGGCAGGTGTAAGTTTAATGAGGGAATTAGTCATAATAAGGCCCCGGTTTAAGTTTCAGCTGATAAAAGGTTTCTTAGGGGAGACTGCCAACATCATGAGTGTGGGGAGGGGTGGGTCGGGGGGGGGGTGGGAAGAGAGAGGTGCACAGTTAGATATAGAAATGTGAATTATTCGACTCATGTCTCACGCGTACCATTTACTACAACACATCAGATAAACTCTACTGCACCTGTCCACGTAGTGTTTCGTAAAAGTTATTTTTGACATAAACACAAGGAGGAGGAAAAATATATGTATTTATAGGAGCCAACCTAGCTCCCAACTTTAAAGCTAGCACCCTCAACTTTTTAAAAAATCCGTTTTACATCACTGAACACGTGAAATTTGTGTTAGTGGATTGCAGGTCAGCACCGGCCCGCGGTCCAAATGTTTGAGAACCGCCGCGTTGCGTCACCATCTTGATTTGTTATATGAGGGCGATGTGGTTTTCACCTGAATTATGCTAATTGCTGACGTGGTGGTTTATCATCAAAAGCTAAGCTGTGATGTTTAATCAACATTTGTTAATGACATGCTGTTTTTGTTTCTGTCTAGGTATGGCTGTCTAGGTCTATGTGTGTATGTGTGTGTCCGTATGTCTGCCTCTAGGTCTGTGTGTCTTGTATCTGTCTGTATGTCTGTCGGTGAGTCTAGCTGTGGGTCTGTCTGTACATCAGTTTGTGTGTCGGCATGTCTGTTAGTATGTATAGCCGTTGGTTGTCTGCCTGTGCGTGTGTCTGTCTGTGTGTGTGTCTGTCTGTCTATCTGTCTGTGTGTGTGTCTGTCTGTCTGTCTGCCGGTTTGTCTGATGTCACTGTCTGTCTGTTTGTCTGATGTCACTGTATGTGTGTCTGTGTGTCTGTGTGTCTGTGTGAGTGTCTGTCTGCCTGTCTGCCTTTATAAGATAGCTTGATCAGTGAGTATTTGCTTGTCCCTTATCAGTCCCCGTCTGTCAGTCACTGTCGGTCTGTCAGTTTCTCATCTATCACTGTCTACCTGTTCACCTACCTGTTCACCTACCTGTCTATAAAACCACGATGGAAGGAGGATCAGCGTCATGCGGGATGCCACATGCAGAGCTTTGTCCCCAAAGTCTTGGCACACTCATCGGATCGTTAATTACAAAGACGATTCACCGACAGTTCTCTCCCCTTCTTACTTTTCCTACACGCCTCAGCTACCATTATCTGCAATTATCTACATACCTCTTTATATATATATATATATATATATATATATATATATATATATATATATATATATATATATATATATATATATATATATGTGTATATGTATATATATACATATGCATATATTTGCATTATAATTGTCTATATCATGTTGCTCCTTCAAAAACACATTACAATACAAACACAGAAACATACACAGACACTTGTAAACACTCACGTATCGTTGAAAGTCTGAGCTAATATGTCTAGATCTATGTGTGTTTATTTTTTGTTACCTTGTCAGCGCTAGTTAGAGAAGTGGAAACAAGGCGACAAAAATCCGTTTAGCAATAAATTATAAATGGCTCGTCTAACCAGAGAATAAATGCCTCGTCTAACCAGACAATAAATGGCTCGTCAAACCAGACAATAAATGTCTCGTCTAACCAGACAATAAATGTCTCGTCTAACCAGACAATAATAAATGTCTCGTCTAACTAGACAACAATAAATGGCTCGTCTAACCAGACAACAATAAATGGCTCGTCTAACCAGACAACAATAAATGTCTCGTCTAACTAGACAACAATAAATGTCTCGTCTAACCAGACAATAAATGTCTCGTCTAACCAGACAACAATAAATGTCTCGTCTAACCAGACAACAATAAATGGCTCGTCTAACCAGACAATAAATGTCTCGTCTAACCAGACAATAAATGGCTCGTCTAACCAGACAATAAATGTCTCGTCTAACCAGACAATAAATGTCTCGTCTAACCAGACAATAAATGGCTCGTCTAACCAGACAATAAATGGCTCGTCTAACCAGACAACAATAAATGGCTCGTCTAACCAGACAATAAATGGCTCGTCTAACCAGACAACAATAAATGGCTCGTCTAACCAGACAACAATAAATGTCTCGTCTAACTAGACAACAATAAATGTCTCGTCTAACCAGACAACAATAAATGGCTCGTCTAACCAGACAATAAATGGCTCGTCTAACCAGACAATAAATGGCTCGTCTAACCAGACAACAATAAATGGCTCGTCTAACCAGACAACAATAAATGGCTCGTCTAACCAGACAATAAATGGCTCGTCTAACCAGACAACAATAAATGTCTCGTCTAACCAGACAACAATAAATGTCTCGTCTAACCAGACAACAATAAATGTCTCGTCTAACCAGACAACAATAAATGTCTCGTCTAACCAGACAACAATAAATGGCTCGTCTAACCAGACAATAAATGTCTCGTCTAGCCAGACAACAATAAATGGCTCGTCTAACCAGACAACAATAAATGTCTCGTCTAACCAGACAACAATAAATGGCTCGTCTAACCAGACAATAAATGGCTCGTCTAACCAGACAACAATAAATGTCTCGTCTAACCAGACAACAATAAATGGCTCGTCTAACCAGACAATAAATGGCTCGTCTAACCAGACAACAATAAATGTCTCGTCTAACCAGACAACAATAAATGGCTCGTTTAACCAGACAACAATAAATGGCTCGTCTAACCAGACAATAAATGGCTCGTCTAACCAGACAACAATAAATGGCTCGTTTAACCAGACAACAATAAATGGCTCGTCTAACCAGACAATAAATGGCTCGTCTAACCAGACAATAAATGTCTCGTGTAACCAGACAATAATAAATGTCTCGTCTAACCAGACAATAAATGTCTCGTCTAACCAGACAATAAATGTCTCGTCTAACCAGACAATAAATGGCTCGTCTAACCAGACAATAAATGGCTCGTCTAACAAGATAATAAATGCAGTGGGTGTGGGGCGAGGCAGAGGGTAGGGGGTTGTGGGGCGAGGCAGAGGTTAGGGGTATGTGGGGCGAGGCAGAGATTAGGGGTATGTGGGGCGAGGCAGAGGGTAGGGGTGTGTGTGGCGTGGCAGAGGGTAGGGGTGTGTGTGGCGTGGCAGAGGGTAGGGGTGTGTGTGGCGTGACAGAGGGTAGGGGGGTGTGGAGCGTGACAGAGGGTAGGGGTTGTGGGGCATGGCAGAGTGTAGGGGTTGTGGGGCGTGGTACAGTGCAGTGGGTGTGTGCGCATGACAAAGTGTAGTGGGCGTGGGCATGTGTTGAAGTATGACGGGGTGTTAGCGCATTGATTAGCATTCAACAACAACAATAAACTTTTCCTTTGACGTTGGCTTAACATTTTATAACTGCCAATTACACTTGCCAAGATGCCTATATTTTCTCAACTTTCCTATCCATTCGAGATATTGCCTATCCATTAGCCTTTTACTCTTCATACCCATTTGCCTATAGTTTCCTTCATCATATATTTCTTTTCAAGTTTTCCTTACATTTAGGCCGATCTATTTCTGAAAACAAAAACCACACAGGAACATCAGTTCTAAAATCATTCAGCGCATGCGCAAAGCTCCCTGCGCCATGATGAATATGTTGATTCCGACTTGCCTACACCTGCCGCACTAGCCGTTCTAACTTTTATTTCAATTTCCATTTTTTGTGTGTTCAAAACGAGGCTCACCATTAGTTTATACTTAACAGTGTCTGCAAGGTGTGACACCAGGCTAATTACCATATGTGTCTGTATGTGTGTTCCTGAACGGAGGGGGGGGGGAGGGATATTAAGTGGGCGTTTTAGCACTGCCCGTATCTGGATTTTTAAAATGTAAATTTTTTTTTTCAATGATGGTATCGTGAAAACAACTCACCACAGGATGGGGAATAGAGAGCGATCGACCATTTTCTGTTGCACGTTTTGTTGGACTCGTTAAGTTATAGCCACCAGTGTTTTTGCTTTCCTTCCTTGCTCAATGATTCACACCATAGCCTTTGCATATGCTGGGGGGGGGGGGGGGGGGGTAAGGGTCGCGTAGTTCGGTAGGATCACCTACGATTTTGAGCCCGTGTATCGGACTTGTGGACTTTGAGTTTGCAAACATCCGGTCAACAACTAGACCACGTCATTACCTAAAGTAACCGTGCAGTAACCACTCCCTTCCTTCCCCCCACCCCCTAATCAAAAATATCCGTATACCGAAAGTCTGAACATGGTGGCGTCAGCTTAATTTCTGGAGATGTTGATGTTGATTTAGTGTCTCTCTTCTTCTTCTTCGTTCTTACTTTGTAAAATTGTCCTCCAACTGAAAGTGTTATGTGTCAACTTTTTATGCGCCATATGGCTCGTTGAATGCGACTTTTGCCTCCTTTTTTTCTGGATATGGTTCCAAGATCTTTGTCCAATCAAGAACAAACTACAAGTAGGTAGTCCAAACTGAAATTAACTATTGATTGCAGACTTCTGGAGTGAGTATGTCATGAAAGAACTTTTAATTGTAAGGTCTATGCCACAAATTTTATAAAAATATCTCAATAAATAAAAAAGTTATGCGATTTTTAAAAAAGCAAAATTTGGTAAAAAACTGATTTTCAAAAAGTGCCATTTTTGAGAACCCATATTTTTTAAACTAAATAACACAGAAGTGTAGAAATTGGTAAAGTTGCTGCAAAGTTTGTAATATATATGCCCAATTTTTTTCAGTCATCTAAAATGAGTCTTTCTAAGGTAAAAAAATAATTGAAAATGGCAAAAATGCGTTTCGATCACTTTTATTTTCATAAAAAAAAAATTCAATTTTTTTTTTTTTTGCTTTGGAATAACTATAAAACTATTGTGTTGGTAACATCAACGTGGAGAAATGTGTTAATTATTGTAAAAAATCATATGAGTTAAAATATTATTTAAAAATATACCACAGTTATCTAGTGCAGGAGAAACAGAATCAAAATTTAGTAGAGTAAATGTAATGTAATGTAGTTTAATAAAGACGTGATGCCTACAAGTGATGCAGCAGTTGATGCCACATGCTTTGGTTTCTTTTCAAACCTATCCGGTTGATAACTGCTTTGGGGGAACAGTTTTTAAAACTACAACTCCACATCTTTGTACGTCTTGTTTCCCTCAACCTTGATCTTGTGGAGCATCAAGAGTAAGTAATATGTTTTGGGAATTGTAGGGGGGAGTGGGGTCTTGGCCTTCTTCCCTTCCCTTGTAAGGTAAGTTCTGGATAGGCCACCGTAAATGTCTCCAGCTATGGAATAAACAATTGATTTAGTGATTAATAAAATATAATTAAATTTACTACTAGCCTATTGTGTAGGCCTACTATGTGTCCTATGACTATAACTGGAAACATATGAAAAAGCCTGAAAACGCCTTTTTGTTAAAAGTAATTTATACTTTATATATATAGATCTATATTTAAGAGTAATTCTACTGAATGAAATTTGAAATATTCGTTGCTTGTGCCACCCTGGTTGAGATATCCAATGATGAAGATGCCATACTGTAGTTCTCAACATCATATAGGACAACTTAACTGTCCTTCATTGTTACTATATGCATATAAAATAAATAAATAATGAGAAATACTACTAGTACTACTTACACTTACAACTAATATAACATTTAAAACTAAGTCACAACATGTACAATCTTATTAAATTGCACCACCATCTAAAAATTGATCTGGTACATTTTATTAAGGAGACTGGTGCAGACCATTTCACATTATTCAGCAGGGGAATCAGAATCAAAGTGCACAACAGAAAATTAAAAATTAATCACATTAATCCTTAAAATTTAGTGTCTTTTGTTTTAAATAAATTGATAACAATGTACAGTTATTACAATTATAAGTTTCTTTTGTGTTTCAATAATATTTTATAAGCATTTAACCTTCGTTCACTGTAAATAATTGAGTTCGTCCACATAGTAACCAAGAATGTCTGGTGGCCATTTTGAATTTGTCGATTCATAATTTTGACGCGATAGTCCAGATAAACTGTAGTAATACGACCCTATCATTAATCCCATTCGATAGATTTTAAAGAATTAGTAAACACTAGCATCTAATAGTTAAGTGCATCCATATTTTAAGTCCCTAGAATGTCCTGAATTAAATAGCTTCACGTTTAAACACACCATGTGTACAAGCGTAGTTCACACGCTAAAACCGTGGACTAGTAGGGTTCAAATTTACATTAATAACGTGTGCTAATTAAACCAAACTGACATTCAAACTTAAAATTCATTTATTAAAATGGAAATGAAACTTTAAAAATGATACTTACAACTTGTTTGAAGGCTCTAGCAAGGGTAAAATCCGTTTAGCATCATCGGTCGTCAACCTTTAAAACCGTTCGGCGAACAACTGACTCGGGGCTGAAAGTTGACTCGAGGGTTATATGCTTATTGAGGGTACGGCTTCGCGACCGTAAATCAGAAAGACTTGAATTTACAACACAAATTAGTTATAAAAGTGAACTTTACATCGGTGTAAAGATTGAAACAGAATTAGTTTGTTTTCGTGTATATATCGTCATTTAAAGTTTAAAAACTGATTTTTTAAAATGAAATAAGCAAGTTATTTTTTCAATTTATACATCAAACGATAGACTAGAATTCGCTCTTTAAAATGACATTAAGATTATGCTTCTACGATGCTTCGTCGCGAAGCCGCAACCAAATGAAACAGTGTGGGGTCGATCGGTACACGCAAAACAGTGAAATTTGTTGACGTAACTGATACTTTTCAAACAAATATAAAACACATTCAAACATGTGTTACAGATATAAAAATACCAGATTACGACAGATAAAGGCTTAAACTTTATTGACATATAATTTTTATTCTTATAGGACAACTAGAAGTAGTGAAATTTTATTTTTGAAAACCGCAAAAACTGACCCTAAAACGCACTTTTTCGCCAGTTTGGACTACCTACTACAAGGCAGCAGTTGTTTGATTTTGGTGTTTTCTCTCTTTGATGGACTGCTGTCCCCAGCTAACTTTCCGAGGGTAGGAACTCAGGAACTTTGGAATAAGCTTTCGCACGCTCATTATTATCTTCTGTGTTCAATGATCCAGGAAAGTAGTAATTTATAAGCGTTTATGTAATCAGAAAGTCGTATTTGGCTTCTGAGCCTAATGTTCTTTCTCTTCTCAAAATGTGCAGATACCAATGTAGGCGGCAGTGTCTGACGAGTTGGGTGCGATCATTATTGTTGACTTGGATAAAAAACGTTTTTTTTTTTTAGATTTTGCCTTTATAAAGGAGGCCGTAAATAAATAAAAAAAACAGGCTCGAAATAATTCAGATAGTTAATATTTTTAGAGTCAGTGTTATAAAAGTTGCCAATTCAGAGGAATTGAAAAAAAAATTTGAATTCAAGGCTACTTTTCTATTTCTTTTTCAATTTAACACTAAATTATAACCGGAAGTTTCACTTTCGTAAGACTTACATTGATTGGCTGTACAGGAACTCCGTGATTGATCATCTGAAAACCCCACTTTATAGTAATTTGTTCTTAAATTTGTTCTCGATAAAAATGTTAAATACATTTCAATATGTTTAAACAACATGACCTAGATCAGATATAGTTGTTGACATGTACAATGATAAATACAATTTACACCAAATCTTTATTTAAGTTCTACAAAAACCTCATTACAAAGGTTGTATAACCAGATTTATTTTTGTAACACAATTTTAAAAATATTCTATTCACCATTCAAAAACATTGGAGACTTTTCACGGCTGCGCCCTATGGGAAAACCAAAATAACACTTCTATAAATTAAAACTAAGAAAAATATTTATTTTTCATCAAGGGGCGTAACCTTGTACATATTCCAACAGTTTGAAAGCGTACCTCTATGTGAAATTCATGTCCACGTTTCTATGCTAATGGATATCGTTTACACGCAAAACAAAGTTATTTTAAACAATCGATATCTGTCTTTATAGGGCAAGCGGATGAAAATATATTCCTGACCTCCGTGTGGGTAAAAAAAATGACGCGTCGTTGAGGCTGGAATTTCTTTGAAAACCGTTTGGACGGGATGACGATGTTGCCAGATTGCGAAACCGTGTGATATCTGATCTGGTTTATCTCGGGTGAAAAAACTGGCCAGTTCGTCATCGTTATTGATTGGTGTAATGGAGATTTCAGTACTAAATATATCCCTAGTCTATTCTGATCAAAGTGCACATTCGACAGACTAAACACGAATTTTAAAAATAAATCAAAGTGAATCAGGATCATGTATTTGATGTGGAGTTGTGCGTCTTTTACTGGTTATGGAGGATATGATAGCAACCTTAACCAAAGTCCAGAACTATATATGAAAAAAAACCCCCACATATTTTATAGGTTTGAAAAAAGCGCAACGTAATTAACTGGAAAATAGAAACAGCAACATTTAAAAAAATACACGGCAGAAGAAAATAACTGGTTGCTAATCTATTAAGATATTAAAATAGAAAAAACTTGTAGACGAATTGTACACGTACACACATATTTTTATTCACATACATACACACATATAAATGTATTTTATATATATATATATATATATATATATATATATATATATATATATATATATATATATATATATATATATATTTATATATATATATATATATATATATATATATATATATATATATATATATATATATATATATATATATATATATATATATATATATATAAATATATATATATATATATATATATATATATATATATATATATATATATATATATATATATATATATATATATATATATATATATATATATATACATACATATATCTGTAATATGGGTGCACTTGATGTATGTGTGTGGAAAAACTTTGCAACCCAATGAGATAATTGTCTTCACGAGACAGTGTTAAGTCTGTGTTTCTACCAACCACCAGAGTAATTAACAAAAACCACAAACAGAAAAATGTTTTTCCGTGAATAATTTCTAAGGTCATTGAACCCGTTTTTTTTTCTCCCAGAGCAAGTGACCTTCAATTATGACGTCAGAAGTCGCACCTCTAATTGTTTTTGTCATGATTACAGCGCGACGTCTAACCACATATTCCACGGTTCCAACTACCGTCATCAACTCAACCCCCACCCCCAATCCAACCCCTTCCTACCTCCACTCACCCCAACGCACTCCACCCTGTTCCCCCCTTGCTTGATAGTTTTCCAGGCAACTGCATTTAGACTAAGCCTCTGACGATTCCTTCTAAAAAATCGAATAGTTTTGTTTTAAATAACAGATTTGGCTTATAATTATTCGCGGACTACTTTTTTTATTTAGGAAACGCGGAGGGATTTGTTGCTGCGGTTCTGACAGAACCCTGGCTATTATCGGCGCGTCACGGTTCTATTTCTGGCATCAAAATTTGGGGATTTAGGGAGCTGGGAATTTTTTAAAGAAGGGGAGCGGGGGTTGGGGTGCAGGGGCAGAATATAGTTGTCAGACATCCAGCGGTGTTGCCAGTGTACGTGAGTACCATCTTGCGAGCAGTTGATGAGGTGAAAGAACAGGAGGAATGAAGTTTGTGAATACTAAAACACTAAAAGATTAGTAGATCCTCCTCCCCCCTCCCTCACACCACACAACTGATGGACCCTAGGGACAGGACGTATACAACTTGGAATCAGCAGTGTCGCAGGAGCTGCCGAAAGGAAACCCGGGTTGGTGATTCTATCACCTAAGGGGCTCCACTCAGACCCTTATATATATATATATATATATATATATATATATATATATATATATATATATATATATATATATATATATATATATATATATATATATATGTATATATATATGTACATACATATATATAGATATGTATATATATATGTATATATATATACATGTAGGCCTATGTATATATATATAAGACTACATATAAGCGAGATACATAATTTTTCAAGTGATGCAAGGCATTTACCGGAATTGGTTTATAAATAACAGCTATAAATAAATGGTCCATGTTAGTTTTAAGTCAATGGATACACTCCTTTTTATTATTTGTCTTGGTGACCCGTAGACATTAATTTGAGATGCCCTGACCGGTACCCACTTAGTGTTACATGTATGATGCTCAGCTGATGCTTTATAAAAATATCATCCTGACATGTTAACATCTTTGACGAAGTGACACAGTCGTAAAAGTTCTGACGTGTTGTGCCTGGTTAGGCCAAATTTAAAGGGACGTAATGCTCCTGACACGATTTCATATCTCATTAGTCGTCATCGTTTGATTATCCCGCATACCAGGGTTCCAAGAGTACTTAATCTTAGCATGATTGGAGGAAATCTACTCCAGGATGTAGTTTTTTCCCTAGCAGAGCGTTTTATTATTAAAAAAAAAAGCAAACGCTTTATTTGAGTTTGTTCCGCAACAAAGATTGTTGTTCGCTCCCTTTGATGTGACTTGAGTTATGTCCCTTCATAGAGTTATGATGGAAGGAGATGGAGAGTCACGGTTCTTGCGCTAAATTACATTCTCAATACATTATTAACTTTTTAACTTTTCCCAATCCAGCAAAATATGTTAAACTTTCTTGTTTGCAAAAATTAAAATAAAGTACTTAGATAGTACATGTTGATTACTGCTAATTTAGCACCGACATGGTTAGTTGTTAATTTTCTAGGTTATGTCTGGGTTAATCTAAAGATGTGTAAGGTTTAAAAACCACAAGGACTAACAGGTTGCTAAAGGAGATGAAGTAAGGGTTATGAGCAATAGGGCTTGTAAGTCTCTTTGCTTCTGTTACTTAAAATTTGAAATCTCGTTAGCCAGGGTCAGGTGAATTCTCAAGGTATCATTACCAGTTTTTACGGTTTTAAATAACTTAACAATAGCGTAAGGGGTCATCCATAAATGACGTCACGCTTTTCTGGACGATTTTTACCTCCCCCCCTCCCCTCCGTCAGACGTCGTCACAAAAAGCCAGACCCCCCCCCCCCTAAAATGACGTCACACCTCAACCTACAACCCCCCTCAAAATTGCAGTTGAATTTTTTAAAAACATCGATATTTTTCCAAAATATTGTCTAAACTATTACAATTTATTAAAACAGTTATCTAAAACGCAAAATAACGTCTAAAATTCGTTTTCTAACATTGCTTTTTTATAATGCAAAAATGTGACGTCGCAACATCTGACCCCCCCCCCCTCCCCCTCATCACACATCGTCACAAAATTACGGACCCCCCCCTCCCCCCTACGAGTGTGACGTCATTTATGGATGACCCCTTAGTAGCTTTTATTTCTTTTTTTTTACCGATTTAATAAACATATTCACAATTGTTTTAAAAAATACTAGCTGGCTAGTATAAGAAGCTGGTGACCTACTTACAAGCCCTATAACTAAGATGTATGGATCATCATCTTTTCCCGCACGTGCCCATGGCATGTGGTGCTGCAGAAATGTGTGGATAGATCTTGTATTGTGGTTAGATTAGAGCTGGGATTAAGTTGGTTGTGGGATTAACAGAGGGTTAGGGCTATGTTTTCTAAGTTAGGAATTAAGTGGATGTAATTTTAAAATTAAAGTTAAGCTAGGGATATGGGTTATGTTAAATAAGATGGTCTATTGTGTTGGGGTTATGTTAAGATTAAGTTAAGCTAAGGATATGGGTTATGTTTAACAAGATGATCTATTGTGTTGGGGTTATGTTAAGATTGTTTAAAACTAGGGATATAGTTTGATATGTTTTATGTATAACAAGATGGTCTATTGTGTTGGGGTTGTGTTTTATCAAGATTAGTCAGGCTAAGATGCTGGCAATAGAGCCTGGAGTGGAACCCCTAAGGCTTTTGATGCAGGAGTCAAGCCAGGAAGACATGGTGACACATGGATCGACCCAGGAAACATGGTGACACAGGGGTCAACCCAGGAAACATGGTGACACAGGGGTCAACCCAGGAAACATGGTGACACAGGGGTCAACCCAGGAAACATGGCGACGCAGGGGTCGACCCAGGAAGACATGGTGACACCGGGGTCAACCCAGGAAGACATGGTGACACAGGGGTCAACCCAGGAAGACATGGTGACACAGGGGTCGACCCCGAAAGACATGGCCTCCTAGCGTGCTGGATGAGACTAAACAAATATGAAGAAATTGGGAACAGCTGAGAAAAGTTGCAGGAGACTGTAGACAGTAGAAAGCTTTGGGAGAGGTCATATGCTCTGCAGGGAATAAAATGTAACAATGATGACGATGTGTTAGGATTGAGTTCAGAAAAAAATAAACAAAACCTAAGTCTAGAGCATGTGCTAAGATGAGATTTAGATTAGGGTTAAGCTAAAGATGAGATTAGGAAACTATGTTTTGGACGCAAAAGTAACAAAGGTCTAAACAAAACCCAGGGTAATTACCCACTAGTTTAGTAAATTTCATTTACAAGCATGACTTTGTTTCAAATCTATATTGATGAAGTGCTTTACTTCATATGTCATCTGATTCAAGTTATTTCGCAATAAGTCTAGATTAAAATACAAAAATGCAAGTTCGTCGAGTCGATATACATTTAAATTAAACTTTCTAAAACTGACGCAATAGGCGGTGAGGTGTTCACAATCTGTCACAGCTCTTGAAGTGGGCTAATAATTTCACGTGAGGGGAGAGGACTTTGTAGCAGGGCTAATCATTATTTCACAACATGGGTGGGGGGGGGGGGATTCGGTAGTCTCATCATTTCACAGCAGAATACTGGATTTTGTAATGGGCTAATCGTTTCACATAAGAGAAGATGATTATATAGCGGTCTAATCGTTTTATCCACAGATGTAAAGTTCTTTAAGTCAATACATCAAGCAGCACCCATATAACACAAACAGACGAAGCCCTAGAACAAGTGAATAGATTCACCTACCTTGGAAGTATTATTGATGAGCAAGGCGGGACAGAAGCAGAAATAAGAAAATAAGAACGGACTAGGCAGGAGCGGTCTTAACTCTGGGAATAAAAATTCGGGTCTCCAACACACTAGTAAAACCTGTTTTACTGTATGGAGATGAGACATAGAAAATAACTGCTATAAATATGAAGGAAATACAATCATTTATAAACTCACGCCTCAGAAATATCCTTCGAATACGCTGGCCTACAACTATGAGATACTAAAAGACTATCCAACTGCCAGTTGAAGTAGAGATCCTACATAGAAAATGGAAATGGATTGGCCACACACTCAGGAAGCCTGTATCCAGCATAACAAGACAGGCCCTCACCTGGAATCCACAGAGCAGGAGGAGGAGAGGCAGACGAAGAAAGACCTGGAGACGTGACCTGGAAGAAGGCACTAAGAAGATTGGATACACCTGGGGACAGTTGGAGAGACTAGCCCAGGACAGAGATGCCTGACATCAAGAAGATTGGATACAACTAGGGGACAGTTGGAGAGACTAGCCCAGGACAGAGATGCCTGACACCAAGAAGATTGGATACACCTGGGGACAGTTGGAGAGACTAGCCCAGGACAGAGATGCCTGACACCAAGAAGATTGGATACACCTGGGGACAGTTGGAGAGACTAGCCCAGGACAGAGATGCCTGACACCAAGAAGATTGGATACACCTGGGGACAGTTGGAGAGACTAGCCCAGGACACAGAAAGCTGGAGAGCTCTTGTCAGTGGCCTATGTCCCAGTAGGGACGACAGGCAAACCTAAGCACACCTAACAATCATTTTACATCAATTGAATACGTTGAAATACGACGGCTACCCACATGTGATGCAAGGTAGAGGTGACACAGCGAAGAGGTGAGACAATGTAGAACTGGCAAAATAAAGTGGTGACACAATGTAGAGGTACCACGATTTAGGGGTGGAACAATGTTGCGGTGACACCAATGTGGAGGGAACACAATGTAGAGGTAAAACAATAGAGGTGACACAACGTGAAGGTGACACAACGTGGAGGTGACACAATAGAGGTGGCGCAATAGAGGTGACATAATAGACATAATAGAAGTGACACAATAGAGGTGACACAATAGAGGTGGCGCAATAGAGGTGACATAATAGAGGTGACACAATAGAGGTGGCTCAATAGAGGGGACACAATAGAGGTGACACAATAGAGGTGGCGCAATAGAGGTGACATAATAGAGGTGACACAATAGAGGTGGCTCAATAGAGGGGACACAATAGAGGTGACACAATAGAGGTGGCGCAATAGAGGTGACATAATAGAGGTGACACAATAGAGGTGACATAATAGAGGTGACACAACGTGGAGGTGACACAATAGAGGTGGCGCAATAGAGGTGACATAATAGAGGTGACACAATAGAGGTGGCTCAATAGAGGGGACACAATAGAGGTGACACAATAGAGGTGACACAATATAGGTGACACAATAGAGGTGACACAACGTGGAGGTAACACAATAGAGGTGGCACATTATCGGGAGGTAACACAACGTGGAGGTGACACAATAGAGGTGACTCAATAGAGGTGACACAACGTGGAGGTGACACAAAGTGGAGGTGGCACGATGTAGATGTAGCACAATAAAGTGGAGACTTACTCTTCAGGTAGCACAATAATGTACATGTAGCACAAAGTAGCACTGCACAAAATACCATAAATAACACACTCTTAAACACCAATTGTGTCGTCTGGCAATCCACAAAACGAACCGGAAGTACTCCCTCTACCCCCCCCTCCAACCTGAGGTCCCGCCTGAGTCGTCTGCTAAATCCACTGTACTGAACCAGGAAGAACCCCCCCCCCCCACTTTTCCCTCCCTTTAAAGTGCCGCCTCTGTCGTCTGCCGAGCCCCTGGGGGCCGCTGGGTTTCTACTCTGCTGTCTTGTACGACGCGCGCCCGCGTGAGTACTGCCCGACACGAGCGCGCGAGAGAAAACGGGACACCGAGTTTCCCCTCCAGTCGACCCGTGCATCTAGCTGGCTGTTCGCTATTTACCACTATAGAACATTGCCTTTTTAACCATAGCAGTCCTTACATTGAAAACAATACAAAATAAATAACTGGGTATTGTTTGTGAATTTCAAATAAAAAATAAAAAGTGGTAGAGAGCCAGTTTTTTTTTTTATATGTGTAAAAGTGAGGTTTAAAATACGCAGGCGGATGGTTTAGATTCGGATGTTGGATATTTGATAAACGTCACGGAGTTGTGGTGTAGAGATGGTAATTAAAATTGTGCATGGATTAGCCGTCCCCTAAACAGGTTGGTATGTTTTGTTTGATGTGGGGATGTGGATTGGTGTGGTGGTTATATAGAGCTTTCAAGTTTGGCAATATGAGGGTTGTATTATGGTTGGTATAGGGTTGTATCGTGGTTGGTGTAGGGCTGTATCATGGTTGGTGTAAGGTTGTATCATGGTTGGTATAGTGTTGTATCATGGTTGGTATAGGGTTGTATCGTGGTTCGTGTAGGGTTGTATCGCGGTTGGTTTAGGGTTGTATCATGGTTGGTATAGGTTTGTATCGTGGTTGGTGGAAGGGTTGTATCATGGTTCGTGTAGGGTTGTATCATGGTTGGTGTAGGGTTGTATCATGGTTGGTATAGGTTTGTATCGTGGTTGGTGGAAGGGTTGTATCATGGTTCGTGTAGGGTTGTATCATGCGTGGTTGGCATAGGGTTGTATCATGGTTGGTATAGGGTTGTATCATGGTTCGTGTAAGGTTGTATCATGGTTCGTGTAGGGTTGTATCATGGTTCGTGTAGGGTTGTATCATGGTTCGTGTAGGGTTGTATCATGCGTGGTTGGTATAGGATAGTATCATGGTTGGTATAGGTTTGTATCATGGCTGGTATAGGATTGTATCATGGTTGGTATAGGGTTGTATCATGGTTGTATCATGGTTGGTGTAGAGTTGTAGCATAGTTGGTATAAGGTTGTATCATGGTTGGTATAGGGTTGTATCGTGGTTCGTGTAGGGTTGTATCATGGTTGGTGTAGGGTTGTATCATGGTTGGTATAGGTTTGTATCGTGGTTGGTGGAAGGGTTGTATCATGGTTGGTACAGGGTTGTATCATGGTTCGTGTAGGGTTGTATCATGCGTGGTTGGTATATGGTAGTATCATGGTTGGTGTAGGTTTGTATCATGGTTGGTGTAGGGTTGTATCATGGTTAGTATAGGGTTGTATCATGGTTGTATCATGGTTGGTGTAGAGTTGTAGCATAGTTGGTATAGGGTTGTATCATGGTTGGTATAGGGTTGTATCGTGGTTGGTATAGGTTTGTATCATGGTTGGTATAGGGTTGTATCGTGGTTGGAATTGGGTTGTATCATGGTTGGTATAGGGTTGTAACATGGTTGGTGTAAGGGTTGTAACATGGTTGTCATAAGGGTTGTAACATGACAGGTAGTTGTTATCGTATGAGTTGTATTAATGTTGATATAAGGATTATGTAATGTTATGTTGGCTTATATGTTGTGCTTTAGCATAGGATTGTATGATGGTTGTTTTATAGTTTGCGTCAAAGTTAGCGAGTTTTAAGGTTACATAGTGGTTGGCATCTAGGTTGTAAAAATATTAGTCAGTTTTAGTCATTTCGGGTTGCGTCATGGTTGGCGAATGCTAGAATATAAGGGTTGGTTCAAGTTTGGCAAAAGGGTTGTAGAATGGACACGGGTTGCTGTTTTTGGTTTGTGTGTGCGTAAGCGTTGAGTAAGTGTTGGTATAGAGTTTGTATCAGGGATGGCGTGTGCTTGCATAAGGGTTGCAACATGGTTGTAGAATAGTTGACACACAGATCTTGCCGTTCAGTCAAACAGCAACTGATCGGGGAATGTCGAAAAGTGACTTTTTTCACGTGAGCTGTTGTTACACATAGCTGATTGTGTACACGGGCAGATAACTCCATGTCCTCAAAAACAGGCGGGGAGATAACTCCATGTCGTCATTGGACGAGGATAGATAACACTGTGTCATAACACGGGTAGATAAATCTATGTTTTAATAACAAGAGAGAGATAACTCCAGGTCTTCAGGACAATGGGGAAGGGGGATAACTCTTCAAAGCACAACGGAAGGGGGTAGAGGGGATAACTCCGTGTCTACTGGACAATAGGGGGGGCGTACTTCATGCACTCGTGATACTCGGATAAATAACTCCATGTTTTCATGACATTGGGCGAAAGGGGGGATGGGGGGAGGGGGTAAATCCATGTCTTCAAAACAAAATGGGGGGGAGGGGGTAAATACATGTCTTCAAGACAAGAGGGGAGGGGGGGGGGAATAACTCGATGACCTTAAGACACTGGGGAGTGTGAGCAGGGGGAGAGAACTCCATATCGTGTTCTTATAACTCGCAGGAAGAGAACCCACCCCCCACCCCCTTTTTTTTCAATCTAGCGTAGCTAAACAAGTCCCTGACATCTAAAGCCGCACTCAACAGGTTGTAGGCTAGGGTGGTGTAGGGTAGCAGAGTTAGGGAATCTAAGCTGTATTGTAAACAGAAATTGTCTGACTGGAAATAGATGTGTACTGTGACCATTGTGGTGCTTGTTTAGTTTTGATTTTTACACCTCAATCGAAACAGAATTATTGTTCTATTGATATACCCCTACACGGGTGTTCTATAAACAACGTGACAGAACATGTACAATAATTGTTCGAGCCAGCAATATATGACCAATGCTTGTTACCCCTCCCCTCACGTTTAGTCTAGAACATGTACTATAATTGTTCGAGCCAGCCATATATGACCAATGCTTGTTCCACCTCCCCCCTCCTTTAGTCTAGAACATGTGGCGCCCTCTCCACCAACAACGCACGTGCTACAGCCACCCCCCAACACGTGTCAGTGTGTTGAGAGACCACACACTTCTGCACGCGTGCCCCCGTCCGTGGCTGCTCACCAACGTGCACGCGGGCCACGGCGGCGGACTTAGAACGACAATAAATTAAAAATTACCGAACAATAATTAATCGATACCCATTTCGCCACTTTCCTGTTGCGGCGCTTTTGTCCTGTCTCTTAACACGAGAGATGTGTAGCTGACCGTAAGATGTTTTAACGGCGGCATTGGTCAAGCCTTGAAGCTTAATACACAAAACACACACACACACACACATATATATATATACATATATATATATATATATATATATATATATATATATATATATATATATATATATATATATATATATATATATATATATATATATATATATATATATATATATATATATGTTTAAAAAAAAGTAAAGTTGCTCTTTTCAAACCTGACGGTCTATGAGGCAAGTTAGGTAGAGTTCACTTGTTTCTGTGATATAAAGAGATATTGTGGTCAGCACTATTTCCAGCCGCCTTTACTTTCCCTAACGTGAGTTAGGTACCCATCAGAGTTGGGTGGACTCAGGGACGGTCTGTTGACTTGAACCCGGATTAGAACTCGAGACTTAGGGTTAGCAGTCCAGCTCTCTACCGCTAGACCACTCCGTCCCATATATATATATATGTATAAACGTAAGTAATACAAACGAATGTGAAGACGCAGATCTGTATGAGAGTCACGTGCCCGAAACGTTTTGCCGGCAGAGATCTTTGAAAAGATCAATAAATGCTCTTCTGTCTGACACCATCTACTGTTGTATTCCGGCGGGAAAAGATTAGGTTGTCGTC
Source organism: Physella acuta (assembly GCF_028476545.2). Taxonomy (NCBI): domain Eukaryota; kingdom Metazoa; phylum Mollusca; class Gastropoda; family Physidae; genus Physella; species Physella acuta. Next base: position 146,995 of record NW_026731939.1, on the reverse strand, counting down.
TGAGCTCTCTCCAGTACTGTCTCCAAGTCGTTTGGTTACATCGCCATTGAGGGATGTTTGGGGGGGGGGGGGGGGTGAGTTGTTGTGGTGTTGGTTGAAGCGTTGGAAGATATGGTGTTCGTTTGGTAAAGTTTTGATTTCTACAACTTGGGTAAATTTAGGTTACCACATCTACGCCAAAAACTGAACTAGCAAAACAACCTCCACATCCATCACCAACAACTTAGCCAGCAACAACCTAACCAACACCACATCCTACCACATCCAACAACCTAACCAGCACCACAGCCTACCACATCAAACAACCTAACCAACACCACAGCCTACCACATCCAACAACCTAACCAACACCACAACCTACCACATCCAACAACCTAACCAACACCACAGCCTACCACATCCAACAACCTAACCAACACCACAGCCTACCACATCCAACAACCTAACAAACACCACAACCTACCACATCCAACAATTTAACCAACACCACAGCCTACCACATCCAACAACCTTACCAACACCACAACCTACCACATCAAACAACCTTACCAGCACCACAACCTACCACATCCAACAATTTAACCAGCACCACAACCTACCACATCCAACAACCTAACCAACACCACAGCCTACTACATCCAACAAATTAACCAGCACCACAACCTACCACATCCAACAATTTAACCAACATCACAACCTACTACATCCAACAACTTAACCAACACCACAGCCTACCACATCCACCACAACCATCTCACACGCTCATCGATCCCCCACTCCCCCCCCCCCCCCCCGTGCATCTAAATATATCTTTAAACACGTGACATGCCCCTACATTGTAGCAAACAATCGTCACGAGCAACACTTCAGGTCATTCATAACTAATTAACATCCTACTTATTGATCCACGGCTCTTTAACCGCTACTCCCTGCTCCGTTTTGAATTGGGGTAGATCTCAAAACGAGGCTTGCTTTATTAAGAATGCGCGTGTTTCAGAAATGTTCTTGCCAGGATTTATGTTTAATTAACAACAGCGGTTGTATTGACGAATGTAATATGATATAATCAGACATACTCGTAAGCCAATGATCTTATGATTCAGTTTACAAAGCGATTATTTGGATAGAGTTTAGAGAAGTTATCGACATTTCAAATTTATTTTTTGATGTGAGTGCTTCTCAAGACTTTCTTACGCTAGAATCCCAAGCGCTAGCTAATTTCAAGTAGGGACTACACTAGAATCTATGGCGCTAGCTAATTTCAAGTAGGGACTACACTCAAAACTATGGCGTTCGTAAATTTAAAGTTCGGCGTAAATTAGAATCTATGGCGCCAACAAAATTTTAAGACGGGCCTATATTGACAAGCTTAGCGTAGCTACATTTGGGCGACGCGGGCGAAAACGTCGTTTTTTTTTTAACGGCCGTTTGACATAGCTAGTAGAACTGAACTTGCTAATATACGAACTGATCTAGAACTCGAAGACATTTTATGAACTTGCCATTCAAATAAACGAGAGAGATTTTGTATTTATTTTTGGAGCTTTTTGCAGAGGTGTCTGAACTTTCAAGTTCCGTCTAGATTTGAAGGACAGATTCTCTTCTCTTTGGTTTCACGAACTGGATAGAGCTAAGCACTTAAGCCAAGCTGGTCGCACTAGGATGTAGAACTTCTGGCCAACGTTATCCACCTTTATTCCACCAGACTTTCAACTCCTGGTACATCCGACCGCATCCATTGGATGTGGTGGTGGAATGGATATCGGGGGGGGGGGGGGTGTGCTCGGTAGGTAAATTGCCAACTTACCAAAGATTTAATATCGACCAGGCCGTCCTAATAATAACATTTTAAAACACCAAAGTATCCGAAAAACCAAAAATACCGATAAAGAAAATTAAACCAAAGAAAAGTATCCATGAATTTTCTCTTCTCTTTATGAATGGGAATATAATAACGCTATAGATTTTATAATAGAACCAATTATATGTTCCGAGCTACGTCGTTTCTGATAGGTCGATACCACTACGCATGGTACAAAAAAAAAAAACCCACAATCATGTGTGTGTTTAACGAATATAACATGTCTTTTATCTCATTGATCCGGCTACATTATATTTAACCTCACACGTTCGGGCTCAGGCGCAACATCCGCTGCGCAGGTTCTGACCCGCGCGCGGCCGTTCAGGTTCAATAGTCACACGGTGGGTGCGGTGAATTAATGATGAGACTGGTGGGCTCCCGGGGGGCCCCGGGTGGCAGCCTCGCTTCATTTATCTTTTATCTAAGATTTCCTTTGTCTAGACATACATAGGGTATACAAGCTGTCTTTAGTCACGCTTACGTATAGCTCTACTCGTATATATATATATATATATATATATATATATATATATATATATATATATATATATATACGATATATATATATATATATATATAATTTATATATATACTCTAATACATAATGCCATATTATGCAATATATATTCGTATGTATATAATTATATGGGACTGAGAAAGTATATATATATATATATATATATATATATATATATATATATATATATATATATATATATATATATATATATATATATATATATATATATATAAAATCAGCTATGTTGGGTACGTAACTCACATTAGGGAAAAAAAAGCTGCTGGGCATAGTGTTGACCACATAATTCCTTCATATGCCGAGGTCTCTGAAACAGATGAACTTTACTTCATCTGCCCCATGTGTCTTGGGCACGAAAGGGGAATAGATTATATATATATATATATATATATATATATATATATATATATATATATATATATATATATATATATATATATATATATATATAAGTTGTATGTGTATTTTGCTCCCCTTCCCACCTAACTAGAAACGCATTGATTGCAGTTTGCTGTTTCTTAACTGAAGCGATATCTCCAGCAGTAGAACATCATTTGATGAAGTGTTTTACATGACTGTTTCTTTGTTTTATTTCACTTTGTTTTATTTCACTTTGTTTTATTTCACTTTGTTTTGTTTCACTTTGTTTTATTTCACTTTGTTTTATTTCACTTTGTTTTATTTCACTTTGTTTTGTTTCACTTTGTTTTATTTCACTTAGTTTTGTTTCACTTTGTTTTATTTCCCTTTGTTTTATTTCACTTTGTTTTATTTCACTTTGTTTTATTTCACTTTGTTTTATTTCACTTTGTTTTATTTCACTTTGTTTTATTTCACTTTGTTTTATTTCACTTTGTTTTGTTACACGTTGTTTTATTTCACTTTGTTTCATTTCACTTTGTTTTATTTCACTTAGTTTTTCTGATTTGTTTTCGCTGACGTCTAAGCCGAAGACGTAATTCTACACCAAATTGTGGGTTGTTAGAAGCCGCGACCTAAAAAAACACAAGAAAATAAAAACACTCGTGCACAAATACAACGCTAGCTTTGTACTGGAACACACGAATAAACACAGTACACACAGGATAGAAAAATAATCCAAGCACCAAAGGCCAATTTCCAGTTATTTATTTGACTAATTTCGTGTAGAGACAATACGATTATTCCATCGTCTCAAACAGTTCGAAACTCGAGACACTTTGTTTTAACATAGTGGATTGTTAACGGTTCTATAACATACTCCACGCTCTGTGTATAATGTGTATAATGTAAGCTTTTTTATATATACCAAATGCTTTTTCAGCAGAGTTTCTTGCAGGCATCTCTGAGCAAGCCCCCCCCCCCCCCCTCACCTTCACCCCCCCCCCCTCGAACGAGATGGAATTTATATTGAAAACATACTTTTACCAGAGCCCGAGCCCCCCCCCCCCCCACCCCCGAAAAATGTAGTCTGCCCTTCCGAAAATATCAAGTGCCCCCACCGGAGGAGAAAAGTATGAAAGAAACAATATTCTTCAGGAAGACCCACCGCCCACTTTCACTTACCTTTTCCCTCATTTGAGGACCTCTACTGAATAATTATGTAAGTCCAGGTAATAGCAAGAACAGGCAGACAATGAAATGGAAGGATACAAACTGGATATTGCAAGAAGAGGCAGCCAGTGAAATGGAAGGATACAAACTGGATATAGCAAGAAGAGGCAGCCAATGAAATGTAAGGATACAAACTGAATATAGCAAGAAGAGGCAGCCAATGAAATGTAAGGATACAAACTGAATATAGCAAGAAGAGGCAGCCATTGAAATGGAAAGATACAAACTGGATATACTAGCACTACAAAAACACGACTAACAGGACTAGTTAGAAAAAATTCGGAAGATAATACAGAGAGCATGATAAAAATAGAAAACCACGGACTTATCAACGGGTCAGTGACCGTGTGAGTAGGGTGTACGGGAACCACGTGATCCAGTTAACCGGCACCACGCCGCCGGCTACGGAGCAAGCGTGAGTACCGGTAAACCACGTCACGTGATCAAGCACCTACTCGAGCTGTTGTTTACAGGCCGCTAAAGAGGCCCTTAACAAAGTGCTCGAGTTTTGGTCTGGGTCTTAGTGTCGGTAGGGATAAAGTGGAGGGGATTGGTGAGTGGGGGGGGGGGAGTTTACCTGTAGTTCCAGAATAGAGGTGTTAACAGGTAGATCGTGTTCCGGTTCTACCGGTTCGGGTCATTTCCGTCTGCCGGGTATGACCTTCAGGCTTCTAAAGTCTGATAATCTTATCATCACACAGACCCTTCGCTAAATTGTGGACTTTATGGTAGGTGAAGTAGAGTTTATCGATATTTTTTTCTCTGTGACATCGGTAACTGGTTGAATGGCCCTCGTATGTCGTCTTTACTTAACCTATCCTCACCCCCCTACCAGGAGTCGGGTACGTATTAGAGCTGGGTGAACACTCTAGGATGCTCTTTACACTCGAGACAGCCATATCGGAGTGGATTCTATGACATGTTTCTGACTCGCAACCTGGAACCAAACTCGAACCTTATTGGGCAAAAGTCACGTATACTACCACTCGGTCACGTCACAGAGAGTACGTGTTTGTTTGATTATACACACCACTAATCCTCGCATGCTCAACTGGTCAGCAGTCGTAGCCCTTCTGACCATTTTACAGTCTATGGCTATGGCTATGGCTATGGCTATGGCTATGGCTATGGCTATGGCTATGGCTATGGCTATGGCTATGGCTATGGCTATGGCTATGGCTATGGCTATGGCTATGGCTATGGCTATGGCTATGGCTATGGCTATGGCTATGGCTATGGCTATGGCTATGGCTATGGCTATGGCTATGGCTATGGCTATGGCTATGGCTATGGCTATGGCTATGGCTATGGCTATGGCTATGGCTATGGCTATGGCTATGGCTAGGGCTAGGGCTAGGGCTAGGGCTAGGGCTAGGGCTAAGTCTAGGGCTAGGGCTAGGGCTAGGGCTAGGGCTAGGGCTAGGGCTAGGGCTAGGGCTAGGGCTAGGGCTAGGGCTAGGGCTAGGGCTAGGGCTAGGGCTAGGGCTAGGGCTAGGGCTAGGGCTAGGGCTGGGGCTGGGGCTGGGGCTGGGGCTGGGGCCGGGGCCGGGGCCGGGGCTGGGGCTGGGGCTAGGGCTGAGAAAATTTCCAGAAAACGTAAGATTAGGCCACGCTGACGTTTTTCATGTGAAGAATTTTAATGAATGTCCCGGGGACACTACGAACTGCGATTTATTTAGTTTTCTGTCTGCCCATTTTAGACCATCTAAATAGAATTCTCGTTTTATCTCTATGCCTACACCATGTTTTTTCGATACGGAGTAAATTAACGTGGGGGAATGGAGGAATTGACAGGGAGGGGGTAATTAATCCGTGGGGGGTGGGGTAGGGTCGGTAGACAGGTTGATTAATGTCCTAGACTTAAACTTCCTTAACCTTTCCACAATCACCCCCACACACCAAAGGACGTGAGTCGCACCCTACTCACCCCACCCTCACCACATGTGCTAAAATGAAACTGCTACCCCTGATACTCGTCACTTACGCTTTAAAAACTATCGCAGGTTGTAAAAAATTCCTTTGCTGTGTTTTATTTTTTCCGTCCTTGTTTATTCATCTTTACCTTCGTGTTTTTGCTCTCTCTACCGGGTCATATACCCTTACAGGTACGCTAACATTAAAGTACAAACACGCGCACAAAAAAAACCTTCTGAGTTCCATGCAGTTCAAACACATATCTTTTGCTTTATTTAATCTCTTGCATTCTTACCTCCCTTCCTTAGAACTAGCATAAAACAAAATCATTTCGAGAAAGGTTTGAAATTAAAGATAGTACAGTCGGTACTTGCAAAGCTAGGCGTCTACGAGTACCAAGTTAATTAAAGACAGTAAAAGTTGGTACCAACAATGTCTTTGAGCACCCATGGTAATTAAGTTAATTACGTTTGGTTAACGAAGCGAAAACTTGGGATGGGACACTCTACTTGGTCAATGAATACAATAAAACGTGTAGGTTCCCGCTCCCAGGCCCATAATTCCAAGCAAACGGCATAGCAACCAGCTAGCAACCCCTAGCAACTACCAAGAAACTATTTAGCAACCGTCTTGGAGCTACATAGAAACTACCTTGCAACTTCAAAGCAACTACCTAGCAATTAACAAGCAACTACATAGCAACTCCAAAGAAACGAACTAGCAACTTCATAGCGAAGCACTACCCTGATATTCTGTTTCTTCAGAAATTAATTAAAAATGTTAAGGAGTAACGTACAAAATATAGAATTTAGTCATAACTAATCTCAGACAAGCTGTTTTAAGTCGTATTGCTTTAGGATAAACAGTTAAAGATACTCAATCCATTCTTAACACACGTTAGCGTTGATTCCACTCTATAGTCTTTTGTTGAGAAATGTCTAGACTTTAGGCTGAGACAGGTAAATTAATTCTTACTAAATGACCGTCAGGTTGGGGGGCACTTGCTTGATGTCCTAACATTGATAATATTCTCTCAATCCTGACGCAAAAGCAGGTCAATAATCTAGAAGGTTCAATGACCGTAAACAAAAACAAACAAAAAAAAATAATAAAATAAAATAAAAAAAATAAATTAAAAGTCGGATTACATCTGGAATTCATCAACTTCTTTTTATTCACAGGAGGAGTTTGGAAATTTCTAAATGCAAATTCAATTAATTTTGATTGTTTTTTGATGATTTTTTTTGTTTGTTTTTTTGTTTTGCTCATTAGAAAAACGTTAACGGATAAGAAATAAGTTTCGAGGGCTAACTAAATATCCTTATTAATATTATTTCATAGCTTGATTAAATTGATTTAATTTATTTCACATTTAATTTGCATACACTTCGTCCCTGATATTTCAACAGCCAGCGTCTCTTATTTTACGTTTCAAGGCTCTCAATGCACGATTCACATTTATAGTTGTGCGACACATACGTTTTTTGTTTCAAAATTTTCATTTCTGTTTATTCTCTTGTTATAAATTCAAACGTATCTTATCCCCATTTCAAAACACCCAGGTTAGCACTTCCACGAACCCCTTATAACCCCTGTCTATACACCGCCAAGGATCCCTTATGAGTCCATACACCTCCCAAGGATCCCTTATGTCTATACACCTCCAAATGATCCCTTATAACACCTGTCTATACACCTCACAATGATACCTTATAACATCTATATATATAAAGCAAAGTGGTCAAGTGCCCGACAGGGCACTTCCCGGCGCCGCAGGCGCGTCAAATTTGGCACGATGGTGCCTTGGGGCGATGGAACACGACGGCCGGTGACGGTTGGCCGAAAAGTCTACGGAGAAGGGGTCAAAACTGACCTCGACTGACCGGCGCCTTATATGGGCTATATTACGAAAAAAAATTTCCTCCGACGACCCCCCTTGAAATTTTCTGAGGTGGTAGGTGAACGCCTTGGGGTGTCACAAAAAACTCGCCATGTCCGGGAAAATTCGATAAATGGGTCAAAACTGACCAGTCGTATTTCCCTATATAATCTTTGTATTTTATGGGAAAAACAGAGGGTGATTTCAAAACGGATTTTAGGGCACTTACCCACTTTACACCTGGCTAATTCTTTGCATGCTCTTTGGTAAATGGCTTGACCTTTAGGGAAAACTGTCAGTTTCACTCAAAGCCCTCGACGAGGGCTAAAAAGTGACCGCGAGTGAAATTCTCTTTATATGAGCTATATTACGAAAAAAAATTTCCTTCGACGACCCCCCTTGAAATTTTGTAAGGTGGTAGGAGAACGCCTTGGGGTGTCACAAAAAACTCGCCATGTCCGGGAAAATTCGTTAAATGGGTCAAAACTGACCAGTCGTATTTCCCTATATAATCTTTGTATTTTATCGGAAAAACAGAGGGTGATTTCAAAACGGATTTTAGGGCACTTACCCACTTTACATCTGGCTAATTTTTTGTATACATCTCTATAGATGACTACGCCGTATGGAAAAACTGTTGGTCGGAAATAAAGCCCTCTAAGAGGGCTAAAAAGTGATCGCGAGTGAAATTCTCATTATATGAGATTTGGTCATTTGGTCTATGAACAGGGGAGGTAACTTTTTAATGTAATAATTTTTAAATATTTTGTATACTCTTTTTAAAAAAAAAACAAAAAATCATAAAGGATTGCATTGTTTTAAATAAATATTGTGTTATAAATTAAGTTTTGCATTGTACTTAAATTGTGAAAATTAATTGCGAAAGTAATTTATTATAATATTTGATTGATACTATTAAGAAACCCCTTGCAGTTCTAATAACCGTGCGAGTAATAAGTTTGCGAATATTCCGTCAATATTTCACTGAACACATACTACTCCACTGTATAAATTTAGGCCCTAAGCATTTAACATAGCAGCCAATCACCCATTAATTAATCATTCAATTAATCAATTTTTTTTTGAAAACCTAAGCGAAGCTAGGCAGTATGCCTAGTCTCTCAATAAACCTCAACATTTCCCAATATAACCCCTGTCCAAACACCTCACAATGGCCCCTTATAACCCCTTTCTTTACACCTTATAATGAGAGCTTATACCTTCTGTCTATACACCTAAAATAACCCCTTATAACACCTATCTATACAGCTTAGAATTGTCTCTTATAAACCCTGTCTATACACCTCACAATGATCCCTTATAACCTCCGTCTATACACATCACAATGACCCCTTATAACCCCTGTCTATACACCTCACAATGATCCCTTATAACCTCCGTCTATACACCTCCCAATGACCCCTTATAAACCCTGTCTATACACCTCACAATGATCCCTTATAACCTCCGTCTATACACCTCCCAATGACCCCTTATAACCCCTGTCTATACACATCACAATGACCCCTTATAAACCCTGTCTATACACCTCACAATGATCCCTTATAACCTCCGTCTATACACCTCCCAATGACCCCTTATAACCCCTGTCTATACACATCACAATGACCCCTTATAAACCCTGTCTATACACCTCACAATGATCCCTTATAACCTCCGTCTATACACATCACAATGACCCCTTATAACACCTGTCTATACACCTCCCAATGACCCCTTAAAGCCCCTGTCTATACACCTCCCAATAACCCCTTATAACACCTGTCTATACACCTCCCAATGACCCCTTAAAGCCCCTGTCTATACACCTCCCAATGACCCCTTAAAACCCCAACCAGTTCACACAATCGTTAACCCATTCAAAACCCCGTCTATTTAGTCATCGTAACCCCCAATGACCCCCCTTCTGTCCACCAGATGCCGTACCCTTTACAAACACAACCTGTACACATGCAACTACCCCAATATAACACATGTCTGTACACCTCACAATGACAGCGTATAACCTTTGACCTAACTTCACTCCCCAATGACCCCTCACCCAAAAACTACACCCCACTAACCCCGCGACCCCCCCCCCCCCCCCCCTCCCTCGAATCTGTACGACCCCTGGTGTAACCCATCTCGCCTGAAACACTCAGCGTTCATGAGACCGTGACGAACTCTGAAGCCAGGAAAACGTTGACGAACCGAAAATAAAATCAATCAAGTCACATGCATCGATCAAGTTTTATAATTAATAATTAATTAGCATTGACGGAAAGAAAAAGGGGGGAGGGGGTAATTCTTCACCATTGAACGAAGAATGCATTTAAGTGCAAGTCGTTTCTGAACATATTGTTTTGTTTTTAACTTCAAAGCTTCTCTTTATTTTTTAAGCTTTCGACTCAGAAATCATTGACTGGATATTTTCCTTGACTCCATTTCCATGACTCCGCTTAATCGACTCCAGAATTTACACCGAGTCCAGTTGCTTCATTGACTCGAGTTCGTCACCAGATGACGTTTACTTGGATATTCGCAAAGCTCGACTTTTTAATTTTAACTCCACCCCCTTCCGTCACACATCGTCACAAATTTAACACGCCCTAAACAACGACATTTACTAAATGCCGCGGTGCTTTCAAATCAATAACCTAATGGGATATACTCCCCGGACATTAACCCCCAGACAATTAACCCTCTGGACAATTACCCTCCTTGAAAACTACCCCCTCCCCCAGAGTTATCATTAGGGTTTATATCTAAGGAGATATTGACCACGATCCGCCACCCCACCTCCAAATAGTAACAAAATATCTTACAATATTTTTCCCATTATTTTTTTTTTAAATATGAAATACGAAATATTTATAAAGTTACACTGCTGAATTCCACATCGCACAAAAAAAAACTTCCTCCCCCCCCTTTTTTTTCCCCTTCTTATTTCTTACCCAATGTGTGCGTGATGCCATTTACAGATTACCATTTTCAAGCTCCTAACTTAACTCAGAAAAAACAACAACACAATGGTTCTCAAACTTATGATATATCGTGATTCATGCAATGTAATAGTTCTTTTCATTACGTAATGAAATGCTACTTTTTAAACCACTAATGCAAATAAAACACGACATATGTCATTCTGCCTCTGTCATGTCTTATCAATGTGTTTTTAGCTCATACATTTTCTCATTCTCTTCCTACACAGTCATATAAATCCCCCCCCCCCCCACCTTCATTACATATGCTATCCTGCCCCCCACACCAACCACACACTTATTTTCTTTATCCCATAAAGTACCCCACCTTGCCCCACCCCCATCAAAACCCCATCCCGACCCATATTCCCGTAACTTGTTGTCCCATGTCGCTCATGAGCCAGTTTTCTGTGGGTTCAGATGGCCAGTTTTGTGGCCGACGACAAATTGATTATAGATTGGCTGCTATAAATAGACGACCGGAAACACCATCGGGGCAAACTTGTTATGTCAGTGACCACCTCAGAGGGTCATTATCGTTAGTGTCGGCGGGGAGGGGTGGGGGGGAGGGGCTGGTGTGTGTGTGGGGGGGGGGAGGGGTGGGGGAGGGGCTGGTGTGTGTGTGGGGGGGGGGGGTTAAAGCTGATTGATTATTGATTGGCGCCATTGTAAAACACGTTTACACAGATGATTAATTAATTATTAGATAATCGATGGATCTGTATGTTTGGTAGTAGAGATGTTTTCTACTTTGGCGATAGAGATGTTTGCTAATTTGGTAATAGAGATGTTTCCTAGTTTGGTCACTGAGATGTTTCCTAGAACTAAATTGATGCTATAATTTTTTTCCTGTCCTTTTCTTAAATGGATATGGACAAAGCTAGGCGGATTCCTTTTTTTTTTCTCCCGGCGTACCTACAACTCGTCAGAATACATTATATATATATATATATATATATATATATATATATATATATATATATATATATATATATATATATATATATATATATATATATATATATATATATATATATATATATATATATATATATATATATATATATATATATATATATATATATATATATATATATATATATATATAGGCTACTGGCCCTGGTTCAGTTTAGGAGTGACGTTGACTTCATAAGCTCGTAATACAGCAGCATTCTGTGGAATTCTTCTTTCTTCTTCTTCGTTCTTAGTTTTAGTGTTGGAAGGTATCGCCCTCCAACACAATTAAGTCAACTGGCCATTGACTCCGATTTCAGCCTGCTTTTCTTTTTGAATCTGCTTCCATAGCCGTTGTCCAACCAAGAACAAACTACAAGACAGCAATTGATTAATTTTGGAGTTGTCTCTTCTAGAAGAGTGGCTGTCCCCAGCTAACGAGCCTCATCTGCCCTAGGGTTCGAACTCGAGACTTTTCGGTTAAACAACCATGAGCTTTTACCGACTCGACCACGCCGAGATCTAATTATAGTATTGGGATTTGGTTAGGTTGAAAACAATTCCGAGTTTGGTAAAAATCCAACTTGGAATTAGTCTTTAATTATACATGACGCTGATGACTTCATCACCTGCTTATGTATGCCGGAAAAGAACATTTCAGAAAAAATAAATCTTCGTAAAAATCTTCGCTTTAAAACACATTCACCGTGTCACCGTTCCCTGACCAAGGTCCGTAACTCGCCTTTGTTTTCACACAATATTATGTCCCCTAATTTCCTCGGGCCGAGGCACCGGCGTCACATAAACATTGACTCGCCGTGTCTCCCCCGTCCCTGGCGAGGCATTGGGTGTGGTTTTTGTCCCGACACGCCGGGCCATTAGCGCTGGTTTATCAGTGAGCCTCACGGCCACCGGAAGTCCCCTGGGGCGCCATATCAAACAGCCGCGTTTCTAGCGCTCGTTACGTCAATTCCGGCTTTAGCATAATCCTAAAATAGGGCTCAGTGTGAACATGTGGTCACCTTTTTTTTTCAAGGCAAGGTACCTTTGTTTCGGGGGCTCAAAGCTCGTTAAAATAAAATGGTGTTTTAAATGCCAGGTTTTATTTTAGTTTGGGTTGGGTTGGGTTGGGTTAGGTTGGGTTGGGTTGGGTTGGGTTGGGTTAGGTTGGGTTGGGTTAGGTTGGGTTGGGTTAGGTTAGGTTAGGTTAGGTTAGGTTAGGTTAGGTTAGGTTAGGTTAGGTTAGGTTAGGTTTGGTTAGGTTAGGTTAGGTTAGATAAGGTTAGGTTAGATAAGGTTAGGTTAGGTTAAGTTAACCACAAAACCTAACCCACACATCACCTAACCCACACATCACCTAACCCACACAAAACCTAACCCACACATCACCTAACCCACACATCACCTAACCCACACATCACCTAACCCACACATAACCTAACCCACACATTACCTAACCCTCACAAAACTAACCGCCACATCACCTAACTGAACTGACGTCCCGTTCCCCCCCCCCCCCCCCTTCGCATCTACCCACCTCACATGCCTTCCTCTAATTATCCCCTTAAATCTCATCACACGAGCTAAGCCTTAAATCACCCACAACCACATTTCAACTCTAGCTTACCTTGCCATGATACTGGCAACCCCCTGGATTAACCCTAACCACATCATATCCACTATGCCAACTACCCCAACACGTATACAGTAACTAACAACACATTTTATTTTAAAAAGCAACACAAACTTTTAATTCCAACGAAGAAAAACAACAACACATCAGCGAAGAAAAACAACAACACATCAGCGACAATTGATTGAACTTAGTACACGAAACTTTAAATCTGATTACATTAAACCGATATGAAAAGAGCAATTTAAAATAAATGCTTTCGCAAAGAAAAAGAGTATTTTTTTTTAGACATGCGCATACAACATTAAAAACTGGAAACCGCCCCGACTGTTGTTCGCAGGGGCGGAAATATTGTTTGGAGAACAAGATGGAGGGGAGGGGGGGGAGGTTTGGCTGTGTATTAATATTGATTGCCACCCGCAGGCGACAGTTTCAAATGTAGAAATCATACAATTTTTACTGGTTAAATATTCAGCACAGTGGGTTTCTTTTTGCCTGGCTTTGGTTAGGTGTTTTGTACTACTGAGTTAGACTTATTGTAGGACTAGGATTCTGGGGTTTGTGACTAAGGTTGGGTTCGGGTTTATGAATAAAGGTTGGGTTTGGTTAAGGATTAGAGTGAAGATATAAGTGTTCAAGTTTAGGTTTGTGTCTAAACTGGCTTAAGATTAATGTTATCTTCTGACTGTAAGGTTAATGTTACCCTCTGACTGTAAGATTAAAAGTATCTTCTGGACGTAAAGTTAATGTTATCTTCTGGCTGTAAGGTTAAAGCTTACGTTATTTTTTTTACCACATTTATTATGGTAACTCTGAGCTATATGGTTAAGGTTAGAGTTAAGTAGATAAAATTGATTCTGTTTAATGTCAAATCACTATAATATTAAAGTTATTGTTAGATATATACATTTGATTCCATTTAGAGTTTTTATTTTTTTATGGCAGTAAGTATAAGCTTTAACAGCCACAGTGAAGTTTAATAGCTGATTTTTTATTTAATTTTTTTTGCATTAGCGTTTAATTGAAATACGAATGCAGTAATTTGAAATCGATTTTTTTTACATCGATTCTTTAAATCCAGGTTTGAATTCGTATTTCACTATGATCAGTATCGTCTGATTATAATCACCAGTGCAGTGGTAACCATTACGTTCACTTTAACCCAAAAATCTAACTAAAATCCCTACTTGATCGTTAGACACAGCAGTTTACAATCCTTATCTCTAACCAATGGTGTCCAATTCACACGAGATGACAGAAAAGAAAAACACGACAACCGGTTTGAAAACTTACGCACCTTTTTCCTTATCGCGAATCACAATGCACCACAATTATTCCAAAAAACAAAAACAAACCTCCCCCCCCCCCCTCCCACTGGACGAGATTCGGCCCGTATTCTCTCAATCATTGAAATCGATTTTTTTTTTAGTTATTAACATGTTGCATAGTAACAAAGCGAAGAATCGATTCTCAGCGACTGCGGTAATAATTTGTAACAGTTGCGTTTTGTTTAGGCGAGGAAAAATTATATTCCCAGTGGGATTTCTTAATGCCCGCGGTGGGATTTCATAATACTAGCGGTGGTATTTCTTAATACTATTGGTGGGCTGTTTGTTTTTTTAAAATTTGAAAGTGATAAGACCCAAGTTGATTACCGGGGCGGACGGATTAACTCTTTGATTTAGGTTGGGTTTAGGTTTAAGATTAATGTTAAGCTGGATCTTAATCCGAGCCCAACTGTGACTCTGTGGATGCTCCAGAATGGATCGATGAAAATGTGGGTTGTTGGCCGAATCGTCATGTGCCGGTCCAGCGGCCACAGCGCATATGAAATAGAGTTCACATGTTTGTTCGTAAAGGTCGTTAAAAAAACAACTTAACAATCGGTTAGCCTTTCGGACTTCTCGATCCGCGGAGCAGGTGAAGTAGAGTTTACCTGTTTGTTCTTAAGGGTCGTTAATGTAACTTTACAATTACAAAAGTTACTCTATAGCACTTCTCGATCCATGGTACGGGTGAAGTAGAGTTCACCTGTTTCTGTGACCTCGACATATAAACGGATAGTGTGGTCAGCCCTAAGGTCAGAAAACTTTACTTCCCCTAACATGAGTCAGGTATTATTCTGAGCCGGATGGATTCAAGGACGTTCTAAAGACTCGAGCGCAAGATCCGAACTCTAGGCTTTCAGGTTAGCAGTGGCGCGCAATACCACCCAACTCTGCATAAATGTATTACATAACCTTCTCTCCCAGAGGCGTAGCGACCCTTCCCGGCGCCCGGCGACAAACTTTCAATTTGACGCCCCCCTCGGGAGCAAATTTTCAACTTGCACCCCCCTCAACTTTTTGATTTGCAACCCCCCCCCCCCAACTGCAAAAATGCAGCTATATTGACATTTTAATATGTTTTTGCAACCCATTATGGCGCCCCCTAAGTTCGGCGCCCGGGGAACATATGTCCCCCCTGCCCCCCCCCCCCCCCCCATCGCTACGCCTCTGTTCTCTCCCGCCCCTTTGCGAATCTGCAAGCGATTATCACAACTCTTTCAACATTTATCCTTCAATAATTGTTGGACCCCTGACCCCTCCATGACCCCGACCCGTGCGCCGCCACTGTTTATTGTTTGTTCTTCATTTAAAACGCGATCCTGTTATTATTCCCCCCGCAAGTCTAGTCGTTTGACCCTTGACCTTTCAACTTTGACGTCACATTCAGTGAGCGGAGACGGAAGTACACATGTCTAGTCATTGATGATTTTTTTTTTACTTCGCGGAGTCAAAACAAAATAATTCTTGGATGCCGATTGAGGCGGCGGGTTTTCTGGTGTTAGGGTGTTAGAAAGTGGTGTTTGGTGGAGGCTTAGTGGTTGGGAGTGGGTGTTTGCTTCATTTGGGATTGGGAGGGGTGTTTATTACTCGTCGTAGGTGGTGGGGGCTCGGTGGCAGAGGCGTAGCGAGGGGGTGGGGTGGGGGGTACATATGTCCCCGGGCGCCGACCTTAGGGGAGGCGCCAAAATGGGATGGAAAAACAAATTGAAAGTATGAGGGGGGGGGGGGCGAGGGTGCAAACGAAAAGTTCGAGGGGGGGGGGGGGTGCAAATTGAAAGTTTGAGGGGGGGGGGTGGAAAACAAAAGTTCGAGGGGGGTGCAAATCGAAAGTTTGTCCCCGGGCGCCGGGAAGGGTCGCTACGCCCCTGCTCGGTGGTTTGGAATGGTTTTCGGTTTAGTGGGTTGGTCAGGGGTGTTCAATGAGGTTGTTGTGAGGGGTGTTTTTGGGGTCGTAAGTGTAGCTTAATGGTTAGTAGGGTTGATCGATTCAAGGTGGTTGCGAGGGGTGGGTTAATGGTTGGGTGTGGGTATTCGGTTCGGTCTTGTGGGTTGTTCCTGTTCGAACCCAGCGACCCACGGGGCAGGTGAAGTAGAGCTCACTTGTTTCTGCGACCTGGGCATGTGAAGGGATAGTGTGGTCAGCACTATACCCAGCTGCCTTTACTTTTCCTAACGTGACTTAGGTACCCATCAGAGTTAGGTGGACTCAGGGGACATGCTAAGACTCTAGCTAAGGATCCGAACTCGAGAATTTCGACCACGCCGTCCCGTAAAGAGCTTTAGTAGAATTCTGACATATCGATAGCCTTGAATGAAAAAATTCTATTACTTCAATGAAGAGTGAGTCTTATTTCAATGCTATTTTTTTTCGCTGAGTTCCGATCACGTGACGGAGACCGCAGACGACCCGGGCTATAATTAGATGAGACATGCGCAGACGTACATATGCGCTAATTGACAGCCCGGCCCAGTGGGGACCAGACGAGGTATCGACCACCGACCCGTTCCAATATTTACATTGAATGATGAGCACTGGCCCGGGCTACCCTCGTAGCTTCTGTAGCTGATAGTCATCGCTTGGAAGGTGTGAGAAGGTGGGGGGGGGGGGGGGTAATTCAATGGAGCATTTGATGTCTATGACAGGGGAAGGTGTTTTGAAAGCGTGGGGGGTGTCTTGATGAATAACGTTAAGCATAATTTACAAGGGAGGGGGAGGGGGTGTTGTGCTTATAACACAATAGTAGACGGCACCAAGTTTACATCAACACTTTAATAAGCATGTAGAGAACAGTCTACTACGACACGTCTGAGGACTAAGTCTCGTTGGTAGTCACTGCCGGATGTACAATCACAGACTTCACACTCAAGGGACATAACTGTGCTATACGTAATACAAGGGACGTAACAATAGCTCACAAGAAAGGAAGTTGACTTTTTGAGAAAATATGGGGGTTTATGGGGGGAGGGGTACTAAGTAAACTCGACCAATGCAATTATTTATTTCCATAGTTTCCTTGTCTTTATTCACATGGGTTCCAACTTTTGCCAGGTACGCATTGAAAACCAAGTCGGCTATTAATAAATATATACTCAAGCCAGGGTTTTATATTTGACAAAAATTATATATACACGGATATTTAAAACGAACAATAGTAAAGACGAATTGCCAAACTGTTGTTTTTGATGATTTTTGCCAGTGTAGCTGTAAGATCACCTCAAACAAAACCAATCACTAATATGAGAAAATATTAACATCACATTAGGAATGTGTGGAACAACAAACTATTATGTAGCATATTAGGTAGCGTCAACTGTTTGTAGCATATTAGGTAGCCTCAACTGTTTGTAACATATAAGGTAGCCTCAACTGTTTGTAATATATTAGGTAGCTTGAACTGTTTGTAATTATAAGGTAGCCTCAAATGTTCTCATGTGCGGTAGCAAAGGTAGCCTGAATTGTTTGTTGCATATTAGGTAGCCTCAACTGTATGTAATATATTAGGTAGCCTCAACTGTTTGTAATATATAAGGTAGCCTCAGCTCTTTGTAACAGCAAAGGTAGCCTCTACTTTTCTCATATGAAACAGCATAGGTAGCCTCTTATGAAACAACAGAAACAGCCTCAGCTCCAATGTGAAACAGCTGCAGCCAAAAAAAAAACGTAAAATAAGTGGGTCAAAATTGAGTTACAAGATTTGCCACAAACCCACCTACAAACAAACTGACGTTGCAAACTAAAAAAAAGCTTGTAAAATAATCCTTTCCATTTAATCGTCATAAGTAGCAGGTAACTTAAACTCTTGTAAAAAAAAAAGCTAGCCTTACTCTTACAAAGGTAGCCTGAACTGCTATCATAGAACCAGCCCTTCCTACAGGTGTAAACACGGAGCAGACGGCTGTGATTTTACCTGGGTATACGCTCCAAAACACCCGGATATAGGCCGCGGTTTAATCGTCCACGTACAGGCGATCACTTGTTGACTTTCTCATCGGGAGAATTCTGTTTCCGGGCTGTCAGAAGGGAAGTAACTCCGAATGCTTAGTGGGTTAAGATGGCTAAAGGGAAGCAGAGGGTTGCTGTATGATATGACAAAGGTGGATGGTGAGGGTTATTTGGTGCGGTACTTGTTACACAGGGATAGTGGGGGAGGAAGGGGGGTAAGGGTAAGGGTGTAGGTAGAGTGAGTGGGAAGAATAAGGGTTAGGGTGGGTGTGGGAGTTGTTGTGAGATTGGGGGGAGTGGTGGTGCGGATGGGGGTGGGGTAAATGTGTGGATGAGTGGGGTTAGGGTGTGGAAGTTGGTAGGTGGAGTTGAAGTGAAAGTTTGGGATAATGTGGGAGTGGGGTAGGAAGGGGTGGTTGAGTGAGGGTAGGCAGTGACGGTTGTTGGGGGAGTGTGCATTTAATGGTACGTACTGTATGCTCGAAAATACGGCGTGGTAGAGCGCTAGACTGCAGCGCCGAAAGTGCTCGAATTCAAGTTCAAATCAATGGAACGTGAGGGGTACACATCATGAGTCCACCCAGCTTTGATGGGTACCTAACCTACATTAGTGAAAGTAAAGGCGGCTGGGCAAAATGCTAACCACATTATCCCTTCATGTTCCGAGGTCAAGAACCATGTGAATTCTACTTCATCTGTCCAATGGGTTGTTATTTCTAAAGAGGAATCTTTACTTTTACTTTGTACTGTATGCTCGGGTTTCGTCTTCCTGTCTTTGCCTGTTATCAGAAAAAAAGTTTCAGCAAAATGTCAGCCAGCGTTAGATTTTTAAAAATAAAATAAAAACTTTTTGCTAAGCAACCGTCTTACAAAGTTATCAACATGAAACTATATAAAGTTATCAACATGAAACTATAAAAAGTCACGCGTCTCCCTTCTAAAGTCATGTGAACCTATTATAACTTAAAGTCACATCCGTCTCTTTTAGAGTTATCAAGTCATGTAGTCACATAATGCAAAAATCTAATCACATGACCAAATTAAAAATCACGTGACCACATCACAAGAGTAAATATTGGCTTGATGTATAAAGAACTCGCTGAACCGGTGTTTCTTTCAGACTTTTTTTATCCGGGGGTGCACGTGATATTTTCGGGGGGGGGGGGGGGACGGACAACATTTTCCGGAGGGGGGGGGGGGGCGGACACTGTCAAAAGTATATATTTCCTATATAAATTCCATTTCGTTCCGAAGAGATGCCTGGAAGAAACTCTGCGCTGAACTCAAACATCGAGGGGTGTGAGTAGAATACGAATATATCATTAGATGACAATTCCTTTAAGTTATACATCCTTACAGCACCTTCTAGATTGAACCCTAAGTTAGATATTCTCATCACATGCCTTGCGGCCTTGTACTCTCTGTATTACCTTGTGACGTCTGTCTATTTAGTGTCTGCAGCACATCGCCCTGTAGAACTCTCTACGTAAAATCGCGATTTGTTCCCTTTGTAGCTGTCTACGTAACATTGTGAAATGTGCCTTGTCTAACTGCCACGTAACATTGGTAGACCTTGTAAACCTGTCGCCGTAACATTGGGACTTGTCTAAATGTCTTGTAACATTGGGACTTGTCTAACTGCCACGTAATATTGTAGAACTTGCAAACCTGTCTCCGTAACATCGCGACTTGTCTAAATGTCACGTAACGTTGGGACTAGTGCCCTAACTGTCACGTAACATTGCGACATGTGCCTTGTAGACCTGTCTGCGTAACATCGCGACTTGTGCCCTGTGGAACTGTCACGTAACATTGCGACATGTGCCTTGTAGACCTGTCTGCGCAACATCGCGACTTGTGCCCAGGAACTGACTTGTGCCTCAGTACGCCGACACCTGAGCTTCGATTGGCAACTGTCACTGGCAACATACACCGAACCCTATCGATTATCGATCTCTTAAGTGGCGCTGGCTTGTGCCGTTTACATTCAGCCGTGTGCTCTCCATTTCACGTAACACGTTTGTCTAAAGCACCGTCTGTCTGTCATCTGTCATACAGGCCTTTGATACGTCTGGCGTTTGTCACACAGGTCTTTGATACGTCTGTCATCTGTCACAGAGATCTTTCAAACATCTGTCATCGTGTTATAAATGTTTGATAACATGTCAGCGTATCATTCACGTGTTTGATACATATGTCATAATGTTATATGTGTATTTCGTGTGTTTGTAGCTACATGTTTTACAGTGCTTACTTTGTTCACATAGTACTACCACATAGTGCCATCATAACTGATATATCCACATAGTACCGTGGACCGGGAAGATGCGCAACGGAAAACCGCGCACATAAAAAATACGCAATGGCATTTTTATTTTCTTAAATTGAGCATTTCAAGACATTAACAAAGAATGACTACATTGTAGGCCCTAGCGTGATAAAATATATTTCCTCAAAATATGACAAAATTAAAAAGTATTTATAATTAGTTTGCATTTGCGCATTTTTCTGTTTGCTCAATTTTCCATTGCGCAGTTTTAGGATAACGCATTCTTCTGGGAACCCATAGTACCATCATGACTGCTCTATCCACATAATGACTGCTAAAATCCACATAGTACCATCATGACGTACATATCCACATCATTTTTGGATTAGTTTAGTTAAAAGGTTTTGAAAATCTTTTTCAGTCTAAGAGTTGCTTCGATAGTTCAGCGTATAGTCTTGAATAAATTTGGCAATAACTAGAAAAAGTATTACAAATATAACAATATACAAAAAAAAAGGTGAAAAATGGAATCTTATTAAAATAATCGAATACGAGCTTACTGCTAAAAAAATAATTGATCAGACTATCGTGGCTACCGAGTAATCGAGCCGAACGATTTCATTTGACACTAGCGGCTAATCTTTGATGATTCGGGTTTTGGAGTCTCTGTGGATTCCGGTTTCATTTCGACAGTTGATGAGAGTTGCCGCCCCTGCGACGCCATCAATGTGAGCACGTGTTCAACCCTGGCCAGATTTTTGCCCATTTTTCACAAACTCGTCCAAGCGGCTAGGTTAAAGGTTCATAGCTGTAGGTTGTAGGTTTTTATGAGCGGGTTGTAAGACAATGTTGTTCGCTACGATCGTTGTTCGTTAAATGGTTCGTCTTATTGTAAAATCTTAGCATAGTTTAAAGTAATATTTAAATTAAAAAGAAACACTCGGGCTTTGAACGTTTTTGTTGATTTTTGTACTTGTAACACAGCCCTATGGGGTGTAGGTAAGGGGAGAGAAGACCAACACCCCCCACATATACACACACACACACACCCCATATCCGGGTGTCTAGCGGAGAACTTCGTACACTTTCAGCGCTTACTAGA